>NW_022639578.1:803284-813436 GCF_010583005.1 Odontomachus brunneus | reverse complement strand
GAGAGAGAGAGAGAGAGAGAGAGAGAGAGAGAGAGAGAGAGAGAGAGAGAGAGGCGCGGAGCCGCACTCATGGTGCGTACGTGTGCGTCTGCTCCCGCGCGAAAAATGTCTCGCGCTGCTCTCCAGTGCATTAAGGATTTGGCACGGTCAAACGCGGCGAAGATGAATGAAATTGGATAATAACGTAGGTGGACAGATCACGAATATTTATTACTGTTCGCCATTACGCGAAGTCACGCTTAAACTACTCGGATAGGCAGCGGTATCATATAAAGATCGACGATGCCGCCAACGGCGTTTTCGGTGATCGCCCGAAAATATGAGCATTCTGGGGAAAAAGTCTTGTCGAAATGTTGAGGGTTGAGAGCGTGACACTTGGTAATTTGCATCAGATATAGTCATCAGTATAATTACAAAATCATTAGTGAAGGGAATTCTTCATTTAGTTGAGCCAATTAAATGGCTCGGTAATCAGTGCCGAATAATTTGGTAATAATCACTGAATAGTTGGACTATTACCAAGGTACCAAAGTTTCATCTACTTTTTTATCACAATGTGATAAGTAAGTGCTAAACAATGTGTTATGTTGTACAAATTATTTTTATAATACGTACCACACAAATTGGTAATAGTCACCAATTCTTAGCGACACAAATATACTGAAGAAAAAGTTGATAATTTAATTGTGAGATACGAAGTTTATTCACAGAAATAAACTTTATTTCACAGAAATAAACTTCACAGAAATGAACTTTATTTCGTAGAGAGAAACTTGACTTTACGAAATAAACTTTATTTCAGAGATAAGCTTTATATTTCGTAACGAAATTTCCAGATATTTTTTCTCAGTGTAGCGAACCTTACTAAGCGAGCTAAGATTACTTGTTAATATTTACCAAATTATTTAATTATATTCACTTGCATGCGTTTTTAGTTGAAATTATTTCACTAAAGCATCAGATAACTGATTATCCAGACTTGATGCCTTATTACCAAGTCTTTTTCTGCACACAAGAGTGCGGTAAAAATATTCGTGCGATAAAACGATCAATTGCTGCCCGATACGTTCACACATGTGTGTGCAAATACACGCGTAATGCAAGGATAATGCCGTGGAAAATCTTGTTAACACGATAATATTTTACTGATATTAACGTGGCCAAAAATCCGGCGGCACGGTATGGAAAATATTTCGCATTAATTACGGCGCAACTAGAAAATTCGAGAAACTGGTTCCAGATAACAAACACCAGGCACGCATTGTTAATGGGTGTGTTGACTATAGAAATGGTCTATTATATCTGTGCGCGAACACGGGCTCTAGGTAACAGGACCAACAATATAATCCTCATTCCGTGCCGCGCGGCGTATTCCACGGCTCTCCGATGCATTTTGCATCCCGCTCGATCGCCATCCCTCTTCTTTTAAAATATCTCGCCTGTACTCGCGAGTGCGGCATATCTAAATATATCATGTGACTCGTACCGTATCAATTCTAAATAGCAGCACGGGCCGCGGCAAGGTCGATAAAAGAACTGCCGAATGTACTCGTGGCCGTTCCTGCTCGTGGTCTCCCGTGGTCGATACTCGATTTATTAGAGGACTATGCAAATTTCCAGCGCCGGGTCTCCTATTCAAATTTCATTTGGCGTAAAATATGGTCGCCCGATTCCGCGGCTCGATACGTCGCCGCGACTGAATGCCGATGCGGGCTCGGAGTCACACTTGGCTCCGCGCACGCCACGATACACATACGCGAGTTTGAGCGATCGCTTTAGCACACGCGTTAGATTTTTACGATAATGTTATTAATTATTCAGCAACGTGATATCTCGCCGAAACAAGTTTCCGAGATCTCTACGGTTCTTCCGTTCGAAAAAAAAAGAAATCATCACATAAAGACAAGTCTCGATCTTCTTTGCCATAGGCAGGCTCGCGTGTGTAATAGGAATGTCACGGCGCTATTAAAAATACTTTGTGAAAATATATCTAATCAAAACAACATGTAAAATAAGCATAATACACAGCCACGCGCGATCCTCGAAAGTTAACGTGTCTCTTACGTTTAGCCATTCCATTCGAGCGGCCATTACGCTCGGAGCGGCAAGGCCGACCGTCAGAGGCGAAGACTTTTGAGTTTTGTGATTACATATTACTTAGCATGTGTATCCGAATTTTTCGCTAAATTGCCTGAAATCGAGCAAAAAAGATTCGAACATAGAAAATTTTCAAGATGTTTTACGTTAAAAAAATGTTATAGTAAATGTTACTATATTTTATAGTAATTTATTATCCTTCCATTTCTCATATTTGTTTTTTAAGTTTGCATCCGTCCTTTTTGAAGAAATTCTATTCGATATTCTATAGCATATGTAACGTGAATTATAGATGTTGAGTGAAGTTTTCTTCAAAAAAGACGTTTTAGAATGTAACCTAGAAATTGTGACTTAAGAAACTCAAAACTATTTGTCTGCGCGAACGCATCTCGCACGTTTAGTAATCATATTTTCGCAGTGCAATGTATTTATTCGTGGGAAGAATACTATTAATTCGCAACGTGCTCGCAGCCGGCATTCTCGTTTTTCGTTAGTGCACGCGGATGTACTCGCATTACGCTTAATGTCGCGCGCCTAAGCGGCGCACATGCGGCCAGCAAATTATCGCCGGTATATAATTGTGCTGCGTATGCGCGTATGCACTTCGTCTTTCTGTCGGAGCGGCGCAGCGAAATCAACGTCGTACAGAGAGGCGTTATACGACTCGTCGGCATATCTGCGAAATTATGCTTCATTTATATTGCAGCTGCGTGCAATCCACCGCGTCCTGTTAATAGAAACACGAATAAATATGTTGCGGGCTTTACCAAAATGATCAAACGAGCCGTCTCGCGTCGAATAAAAATGGCTGTGCTTATTTCAAGTCAGAATCGATGATATATCATCGAAATCGGGCCAGAAATCGAGATATATGAATCCTGCAGACCCGAAAATGTAATAAAATCTAAATAATTTACGGTCCTCAAATACACTTTACTCTCTTTTCGCCATCGATAGTCGCGAATCGATGATTTCTTTAATCTCGCGTATCCACAATAACGTTTCAAATTATTGACAGCATCTATTTGGTCAATTCTAATTATCTCCTGCGAATGCACAAAAATTATGTGAAATTACACGCGAGACGTCGCTACGCAGCAAGTTTTTGCGCGCAACAAAGACGGACGTGTCTCGCCTTTCGGTGTCCTGTTCGCTTTCCGTGCCTGAGGCCCGTACAACGAAGCGAAATGTCGGCGCGTGTACTGAGACGCATTATGCCTCGTGTATTTTTATCAACGGAAGTGCGTCGTTGTACGTGCGCGCATTCCTGCCGCGACTGCCTGGAAAAGGCGACTCTAGAGAGAAAGAGAGAAACAGAAAGAGAGAGAGAGAGAGAGAGAGAGAGAGAGAGAGAGAGAGAGAGAGAGAAAGAGACTGACTCTCTCGTATGATATATTATTGTAAAATAAATTTCCCTGCTACTTGTATTATCATTGAAGAAAGTCCAGTTGAAGACTGAAACATCTAGATTTTTTTTTACTTTTTATCTTTTTAACTTTTATTTAAATATAATTGCATTATATATGACGCTTATATATATATATATATATATATATATATATATATATATATATATATAAACTTAGCCCTTAAAGACTTTTCTTTTGTATTTGTTTTACATTTATTGTCTTTCCTCTATCGCGTATACCGCCGTTGTCGACGTCTCGCGATCCAGAATCTGCGATGAATCAATAACGGGAAGGTCAATAGCGCCGCGACGGCGATGATTACGTCGCTATCTCACGATTGAAATGTTTCACAATCGCGATGTTGGCGCAAGTGATGCGTCTATCATTACGTACGGACGCGATAGTTGATAAATATCTGATTGACGTAACAGTGCAATAGTACGGACAGGGGTTTTCTGCGACCTCGAGCGAATCTCGAAAGTGTCCACAAGACGCCCCGTGACGCGCTTCCACAGGTGAGGTAAGATGATAAAATCTCAGAGCACGTCGCCGTGCATTGTGCCTGAGATTGTGCATGATCGCGTCGCACTGTGTTCGCGTTTTGCTCGCGCGTGGCAATAACATTTTCCACTTGGGCAATAACAAACTTTAACAATCAATCAAGCGCCTCTGGAATAATTTCGAAAGATATAATATTGAAAGTAAATATATACGCGAGTTATGTTATCTTACACGCGCAAATATGCTCAACTTGACGCGCGCGCGATGGATAAAAGATAACAAAATCCGCACGAATTCAGTCAACAGAATTTCGATCATCATCAGTCGCGATAGTTGACGATCAAGCGTTATTATCGTTCGTTGTGTGTCGTGCATCTCATTTATCGGCGTCCTTGCTGAGTCGATATGTCGGGCAGCACTAACTGAGAAGAGGGAAAAAAGAACGAGGAAGTCGGTAACTACGTGCGGCAGGTTTGATCGATACCCACGCCGCCATTATCTCGCGAATTGGTCGGATAATGCGAGGAAAGTTTAATACATGCGTCAGTGAAACATCAGACATCGCGAGATAAGCAGATAAGGGAACCACACGCACAAAATACGCGTGTCCGCGTGTGCGGATTCCTTGGAAGTAATGGACTCGAATCGACAGTAATTCACCTTATTCAAAACAAATCGACTATTGATGAGCCTCCGATTATTTAGAGGCCGAAACTTTCGAATATTTTAATATTCAACCGCGCGCAAAATAATTAATGCGATTGAATATTCACGCAAATAGTGGACATTTCTTCGTGTTCGTAATGCTGAGCGGCCGCAATACTGTCGCGTTACTGCTCATTACGTGCGGGAATAATATTAAAATGCACGTCGATTAGCGGAGAAACAAAAAAGCAGAAAGAGGAAAAAGAAGGAAGGGGAGAAATCGCCGAAAGAAGCGCTCGTCGAGAACTTAATAACGAAGTAAATTGGTGGCCGACTTCTCGGTATTTAAGCGACGCCAAATCTGCGAGGGCTCCGGGAGTTTCAGCAATTTCGCATGAATATTTTCGCGATCAAACATATCGTAAATATATTCAGCGTGGCCGCGTATTCAAATAATTTCGACAATTTTCCATCCGAATGAAGCAGACGGTAACATTAATTCTGCACTCGGTGCAAGCTGAATTTCCAACAGGTTGAAGCTCCATTGCACACCGTGTACGCTATCGCGCGCGCGCAATGGTTCATGCCGATGATCGATGATGCACGCTCCGGCCCGCGATATCGATCTTCCGCGAACGAACGGTCGTACCCATCGCTACTTATGCGCGTACGTGCAACGCGGACACGGTATGTTTTGCGAAGCCATGACTGTTGGCGTGCGCGCCGCATAACCGGATCAGAAACCATGCAATCGTATCTACTTTTCTACTTACGGTTTAGTTGGGGTGCTTCGCGCACATGCGATATCGCGATGTATAACCGCTATACGCGATTACGTACCCGGTGTTGCTAACACTCAGCGTTCTCCGTAATGCGCACGCTATAAACTACACGGCAACGACGTCTTTTCTGCCCCGCGTGCATTTCAAAGCCGTCTCCTCGGCTGAAATAATTCCGAGTTCCCCGTCGACAGCCCGGAACGTCGCATGCTCTCGCCTCCCAATTGTTTTCGCATTTAAACCGTTATTTGGTAGTGTTACTCTCAGGCAACATCGATTTCTCATGAGCTATAAGCATAATATAATAAGCACGATTGATTCAGGACGCATTTATTTAGCACTATTGTTCTAGAGCAATATATCTAGGTACCTGCTTCTCGGTAGTTTCAATTTTTGCCATTGCATGACAAAAAATCGTTGGAAATATGTTTTCAAGATGATAATTTGGAAACTGTATAACTGTATAATTCAAGAGACATCGTTTGCTTCATTCTTCATCAAAATTTCATTTTCCTTCTTAAAATTTTCTAGATCTAGAAGAGTTGATCTAATGAAGTTTGAGGCAAATGCTCACAAGAGAGTGATCGCTTTTGCCTGGTTGTGAGAAATAATGTTCTTTCTTCTTCTCTCTCTTGAAATACAACCTCTTTATGCAGTATTTCTATGTTATGGTCTCACTGAAAAGTGACAGCTCGTATAGTAGATAATTTAAATATTCTCTTAATAAATTTCTTTTATCGTAATCTCATTTAAAATGTTATATATTAGCTCGCAGCACGTGCGTGAAGGGTAACAGTATCGAGTGTCCCTGAGACGAGCGCTCGCTTTAAAAAATAAATGAAAACAAAGATACGTCGATTATGAAAACAATAGATCTAAAACGGTTATAACACATTGCGCGCGCAGGTCATCGGTGGCCCACGCTGAATTTTCCGTTCAGGACATTTGATATTTTGTCTCTAAGATGAAACACATAATCCTGGAACTCTCATAATTAGTATGAGAATCCTGGCACTCTCATAATTAGTATAAATATGTAATACGTGTAAAAAATATGGTATTTATCATACAATACATATATAATACAATTGGCGGAATGAGAATGAATGCGAACTTTATAGAAAAGAATAATGCAAGATAAAATTTTCTCGAATATATGATGCGTTCCATAAACCTTCTGCGTTATAAATAAATTAAATGTATATCACCGTCATTTTTAACCGACTTTAAGAAAAAGAGGTTTTCAGTTTGTCCTGTATACTTGTTTGCTTCTGTATGTTCCCTCCTGACCCGAGAACCGTTAGAGATGAAACTTTTTTTAACTATGGCCAATGGCTAACTGTGGCTGCCAATTAAGCAGGTAACTAGCTAGCCAACTGTAGGAAGATAAATAATGAAAAAGGCACGATTATTGACTCAATCAGTCAGGTCTTCACATTGACTTCGCCGACTTCGGTGTATTATAATATCATTATAATGTAGGATTGTATGCATATGTATACAGAAATATTGATTCAAAGTTATTTCATGCTTTTTAGCATCTGAGATCTTTGAAGGCGGCTTACTTCTGACATGTGTACGCACACGTTGCACACCTAGATCAATCCGATAATATCGTATAATCAGCAACAGACTACACAATTACACGTAGACATGTAATATTCATACGGACTTCTGTCTTCAGAATGTCCGCTCTGTTGTAGCATATTAAACCAAAGACCACCAAAGACTCGACATGGAGTGCTGCTATTATTCCAAGCTCCATCATACCCTTCATTTTTTCCTCCCGACGTGATTATCCCAGAGGATTAATTTCACGGAAACATTCATTCTCGAGGTTAGTTCAGTAGACCGCGGAGCATCACTGTGGAACATCACACAAAGTTTGTCGTCATAAGTACTTTTCTTATACTTTTACTATTTTTCACAGACAATGGACAGTTATGCAGGTACATATATATCCATCCCTTTCCCACACGTTTATCCATCTTGTCAAAACGAACGTCTATGTACTCAAAGAGCGTCTACACACTCAAAGAGTGTTCGTTTCGTAATTATGGCTACTGAAGTTAGACAATTACGAGAACTACACAGTCACTGCATAATTCTCGCAACCATTCATCTTTTGTCGCAATATAACTATAAAATAACTTGTTAAATTTTAAATTAATTTCATTAATTTTCTATATACACAAAATTCGTACAGTTGTCGCTTATATAGCTGCAACCATCGTGTCCTCTCTGAATGCACTTTACGATCGAAATGAGAAAAGGAAAACATACTACGGTTTATTCTCAGTGATATGTTGGTTCACGAAACGTTAGTGGTAGATATACATGTTATTTGACAAACATAACGCGATTCCCAATACTGTGACAACGTGAGTATCGGTGAGACACGTGACTTACATGGATAAGTGATGTAAAATTGGTCCAATGCAGGACGTATTAAGGGCCTCGTAGAATGCATCTTGCGACACATTCCGTCACAAGCCCGCTCGTTTTCCACATCGTCTATCTCACCGGCCGCCCTCTTCGTGGTGTCTCTCACGCGTGCTCCTTTATTTCCACCAATCAATTATCGGAGCCGCTCGATCACGCGGCCGTTTCTTAATCGCACGCCACGATCTTCCCCGCGTTGCCTTACGGATTTTAGAAAGCGGACGCTCTGGATTCCGTCGCGATCGCCTCACAGGTGGCTGGATAATTACGGCCGAGCGACTCTCCGGTGATACGCGAGCGTTGTTACGAGGAAAAATCGTGCATGCACGCGTGTGCACGCCGCCAGGCTCGCGAGGGATCGCGCTTAATAATAAGGCCTACGCGAAGTTTCCCACATTTCGAACCGCCGGTTCCTCATTGCGATACCGCACACAAAAAATCGCGACGTGAGTTAACCGCGGCTAGATAAATGGGATAGACCGTGTAATAATGGCCAGATCGGTATCTTAATTGAAATCTCTCTCTCTCTCTCTCTCTCTCTCTCCCCCTCTCCCTCTCTTTTTCTCTCTTGTAGAGCGAGTATGTATGGTTTCCGTCACAGATATCGGATCGATACACGCTGCGCCGGAGATGCAGATCGAATTCTGAGAAACATACAAATGGGTAACGTTTATTGGTAAATGTTGTATTATCTGGCGGCCATTTTGATGATTGAGACAAATTGTCCGTTGGCTGAAGTGTATACGAGCAATTTATCAATTAGATTCCATTTGATAACGAGTACACTTCTGTGATACGGAGTCTCGGTACAGAGATGTTTGGTTACATTAATACACTTCGCGCGCGCACAATTTCATGCGCATGTCACAATAGAGCGAGAGCAAAATTTTCCTTTTTTACGAACTACATACACTCACATACACACACTCTCTCTCTCTCTCTCTCTCTCTCTCTCGGAGAGACAACAATAATCCGAAATGTAATTAGCACATCGCGGCGAATTCTTCCATGCGTACTCGCGCTGAAGCAAGTATCATTCGCCAGGGAATCGCGATAAGCAGATCGATACATATCTCGCAAATTAATCGGAGGCTCTTTGATCATTCGCCTATTCTGCTCCGACGCACACGCGATCATACAATTAATTATTGACCCGTTTTAATCCCGTTAGGTCTAATTAGAGAGGATGGTGTCTCGTCTCAAAGTTGTTAATTGAGTTGGTTAATGCGATAAAGGAGTTCACAGTGTTCTCTTTTTCACCCCCACGCGCGGCGGCGGCGGCAGCGACGGCGGCAGCCCATTGTCTCTCGCTTCCTCTCGCTCGCCCTCGCTTTGTCTCTTTACATCGGAGATTCAGAGGTGCGCGGATACCTGACCAGTGATTATTTCCACTGCTTCAATTATTTGAGTTATTTCTATCAACGAGCTTTTGTCAGCGTCCAATGGAGCTCGTATCGAGGAATCATATACGCCGCACTTAATATTCTGATAAGCTCGAAATAAACGCGTCCGTTGGAAAAGAGAGCGTGCGCGATCGCTCTTACATTGACAAACGGCACAAATGAAGAGAAGCTTATTTGTGCCTTTTATATTAAAAATATTGAGTCGTTGATCGTGTCTCTTCCAGGTTCTTCCCTTCCTTCTCTTCCGTGACATTTTTATCCGACCTTTTGCAGCGTCAAACGTGAATGCGCAATGTAGAATATCATTGCGAAATTCATTTCATCGCTCACGTCAAATTCGTCATATTTTTCGCCGTTCCCGGTAAGGATCGTTTATGCGCATAATTATTGCTAAAAAAAGTCGTGCTTTCGTAACCACGGGGTGTTATTGGCGAAAATATTTCTCATTTGTGCGCCGCGGGGAAATTGCCTTCGTCGGGAGATGAATCTCAATGCGTCCGATTGATTAAGTCGTACTTTTGTCGGAACAAAAATTCCCAGCCGGTGTAGTTTTCCTTTTATTTTCTTTTATTTGCAGAACGACTCTCTATCGGTATTTAATAAAATGTACTTCTCCAATTACGAAATTGCATTGCGCAACGATTGATTCATTGCGGATTCTGCGGAAAAAGAGTCGCCGCGTCAAATGCAATTTCATGTTATCCCATTTGCCGGGTAAATTATCTACTAAAAACAATTACACATTTTTCAGTATTTTTTAAAATAAAAAGAAAAAACGCGATAAAAGCATCGAACGCTCACGTTATATATATATATATATATATATATATATATATATATATATATATATATATATATTTTTTTTTTTTTTTTTTT
>NW_022639578.1:798699-802988 GCF_010583005.1 Odontomachus brunneus | reverse complement strand
TTTTTTTTTTTTTTTTTATTTTCCCTCCCTGGTTTAATGGTTCATCACCCGAATGTTATTTATACGGGCAGAAAATCAAATACCAATCGCGTCCACTTGCGAAGACAGATAAGATCGATAGTCGCGCTTCGATTGAATCGCAAATTATTTTTTTTTAATTTTTTGGAAAGTGCGATGCACTCTCTTTGTGCGGCCGTGCCGCTCACCGCAACGCGTTAACGTTTCCCTCGAGGTTGCGTGCCGTTTCCACGCGACGTAGACGCAACTTGCGCCTTCATCTCAAGAAGCACTTTCCGCGATATATCTCATGGCAGCTCGATAAGTCGAGACGACGACGACGCCGCACCTCGCTGCGCGGCATCGGACGTTAAGTCGATATCGGCCAATAATAAATGTCTCTGTGCATGGCAGCCTCTCGCGAGCCCTCGCGGTTTTCCGTACTGACGCTAAATTCGGGCCATCGATAATCGAACTCGGAAACAGCTCTCCGCCGAGATCGCGGCATTGTGCATCTCTGTCTTTTCGCTACACGCCGTGTGTGTGTTGGTGTGTGTGTGTTCGTGTATGAATATGGATGTGTATAAATGTGTGTATATGTGCATCACACGCCTGGATATATAACCGTGCAAGCAGGAGCACGGAAAGCCGCGCTACTCCCCCGTGAGGCTCATTAATTATAATTAATATCGCTGTCGATAATGGCACCGGCGTTCCGTATAATGCCACGGCGTACATACATTGCCGTGAAACGCCTTCGCTTTATGCATGAGGACGGTCTGCCGCGACTGGTTTTCGCGAGAGCGATCGTGATCGATATGATCGGTGTGCATCCGCGTGATCCTCCGTTTAGCTGAGACCGCACACTCCGTGCGTTCGTTGCGTCGATCGTGCGTTACGGATGATCGTTGCAACGCCCGGAATCCTTCAGCTGCTCGTCACGAAAATCTATTTGTCTAGCAATTAACAATGTATACCCGTTAATTTCATTTCCTGCTGTGCAATGGGTTTATATAAATAGATGCATAAATAAGTTATTAATTAATAAATAGTGAAAATTATTAACGGATACAAACACACGCACGTACACATACGCGTGCGGTCAAATTTGATAAGTTTCTTCCATGTATCACAAAATTATCGAATAATATAATTTTCATACAAATAGCGAATAGCCTGGTCAATCAGAGCCGAACGCGAGATTAGTTGCTAAATTCATCCATGTTTGACAGCGTAAATGGACACGCCAAGAGCACACTGAGAAGAAGATACTTGAAAACTTATTTGTGGGATATAAAGTTTATCTCTGTGAAGTCTATTTCTGTAAAATAAACTTTACCTACAAATAAGTTTCAAGTATTTTCTTGTCGGTATACCTTGGTTCACAGCAAAAAAAAGAGATACTTGAAGATTTATTCGTAGAGTATAGGCTTTATTTTACACAGAAATAAACTTTATCTTACAGTAATAAACGTTATATCCGATAAATAAGTTTTCAAATATTTTTGCTCAGTGTAACATACACTTTTATACATTTCTCTCGTAAATTTTTCTAATAACACAGGACCACAGAATAAAAAAAAGTATTTTGTTCCGGAAGAAAAACCAACTATTTCCTACATATTTTGACGTGCTGAAATAGAATCTGTTTCCCAAAAATTCGTATCATGTCACGTTTATGAGATACACGTGGTAAGAGGATCCAAAGTCACATAATTCATATTGCAAATTAGTAGTAGTAGAACCATCACTATAAACAATAAATCAATGAAACCAAGTCTCTTGAATCCTCAACCCATACATCCCAAACTCATATACCCTTGAAGGCAAGATCTCGAAATAATCCGGCCAATGAAGGCAAGATCTGGAATTAATCCGGCCAGTGAAGGCAAGATCTCGAAATGATCCGGCCAGTGAAGGCAAGATCTGGAATTAATTAATTAATTAATTAATTAATTAATTAATTAATTTTGGCTTGGGAGATAGTTATGATGATAACTCTTTGTAAAGGGTCTAATCGAAATTTAATGAAAATGGATTTAGTCGTGGCTTTCTAACTTACAAGTTTTGATATTAAAGTTTATAGGTTTTGGGCTTGGGATGTATGGGTTTGGGGTTTATGAGTTGAGGGTTCAAGAGATTGGTTAGTTTACTAATATTTATGGTTGTGGTTCTACGTAGATAAGAATTTATAATCTGCATTATTTTAATTTGCAATGTGAATTATGTGATTTCAGACCCTTTTACCCTTTTACATGTATATCTCATAAATGTAACGTGATAAAAATTTTTGGGAAACAGATTTTGTTTCAGCACATCAAAATATATGTAGGAGTTATTTTTTTTCCGGAACAAAATACTTTTTTTATTCTGTGGTTCTGTGTAATTATTCCCCATCCTAAACGGAATATAGTTTTCTCCAGATACACATACACACACACACATACAAACACACACAAAAACGATGCTACATGATGCATTTACAATTGACAGATACAAACGTGAGCTTTTATGAGAATGCATAGTTCAAAGGCGCAAACGAGTAACCATATATCTGGTGAGAATAAATTGTCATCGTCTAACGATTTCGAGAGGATCGTTCGATATTAAGAGTTAATTCGCCGGTCTGACAGGTGTAGGAATTGATGCCCAAGGGGTCCGGGAACATGTCCCGACGTGGATGGAGTATCGATCATTATACGCGTCGCGGTTATAAATCGTCGTTACGAATCAATTGGCCGTCGAGCGTGACTATTCGCGGATGCAATTAACCACCGGCGGGGAGCGATTTCGCCCGGTCAGTCCGTTGACGAGAGGTGCAAAGGTATCTGGGGCGTTCTTGTCGTCGCGCACGCTTTAGCGCGCAATCTTGCGACAGCATTTTCCAATTTTGCGGACAAGTGGAAACCGAAGTGCGCTACTTCCGCGCGTATCAGACACCTGAATCTCCGTCTGTCGCGCAAAAACGCTTACAGTTGTTCGCAAGCGACGTAACTTCCGCACGAATTCTGTCTTTCGGACACGCGGCTGGGTGCGGAAAAGTACGTCGTGTTGTAATTCGCGCGGCGCACACGCGGTTGTATTCGGCCGCGCTTGAATCGCGGCCCCGCTACTTCCGAAAAAGAAAGCCATCGATTTATGTGCCCTTAAACATACGTAAACCGGTGCAGCACCGCTGCGGCCGTGATGAGGGATCCACCGACGTGGATTAAGCGACGCTGATTATATGCATCTCGGTTGTAAATCGTTATAAATTAATCGGCCGTCAGGCTCTCCTCGCACGTCTATCGGCGGATGGTATCAAGCGCCTCGGAAAGAGGGATCGATTCGCCGAGCATCGATCAGAATCCTCGTACGCTTCTTGACCTTTAGCCGCCGCTAAATCGGTTAGTCTGAAATGAGTTGTTTCTCCTTTTTGCGCGATGGGGAAGTCGAGCTACGTACGTACGTTTCGCTGGTGTGTGAATTTCAGCATACGTGAGAAATGTTTCTGTTCTATTCGAGGGAGGGAAGGTGTGGAGAGGAGAGTATTCGTTACCGTCGAACCTCTTGACCTTTCGCTGATAGTGGATCGATGTATCCTCCCTTGGCTTCCGACGAACGCTCGCGTGAATTCGCGGATTAGAAAAATCGCGCGCTTCTTGACGGATCGATAGCCTTGATCGATCAAACGTTAGTCCGCATACTTTTCGTAATTGCCCCACGGCGCGTATGAAATAACTGTACTAATGGTGCTGCCCGCTACGGACTGATTATTAATAGCTGCGATTAACTCGACACCGGTATCTTATATCAAACCTCGTTTAATCAGTGCTGCGCATTCGACCACGCGATTGGGCGAGTAACATCGCACGGTATTACGCGAGCGCATTGATGCGGAATCATAAGAGCCGCGCGGAAAATTTTTACTTGACTTTATCGCGAATTCTAACGTGGAAACGGAGGTTCTCATGTAACAACTGTGACAATGTAACAACTGTGTCGTTGGGAAAATATCCTACAGTTAGAAGAAACTGTACATACGGAGACAATTTTATAGTAAAGAAATTGATACATGTGGAATTTCATAACCGAGAAATATAAATCGACATTCTACGCTCGTAATATTATGCATATACATTCATCTCAGCTTCATTTTAAATTAACGTTTATATTACTTAAATAATTAAATAAATGTACAGAAACGTATTTCCGCTCGATAAATAGTAAATTAGTAAGTGGTTTCTTGATATAACACTCTCTCTCTCTCTCTCTCTCTCTCTCTCTCTCTCTCTCTCTCTCTCTCTCTCTCT
>NW_022639578.1:740014-797940 GCF_010583005.1 Odontomachus brunneus | reverse complement strand
CTCTCTCTCTCTCTCTCTCTCTCTCTCTCTCTCTTTCTCTCTCTCTCTCTGAAAATACGATATTTAACAACAAAACCATCTAAACAAATTTGACATACATACATGCCTTAGCAAGACAAATATTATTAACAATCTATATCTTCACTACCAAAAATATAGTAAAAGAATTTATATAAAAAAAGAAAATAATTATCTTTCTCCGTGTGGAAATATTGGAAATGTTTTAGAAAAAAATAAAGAAAAATATGGAAAAATTAGAAATATATGAAAAAATATATGAAAAATATATGAAAAATATATGAAAAATATATGAAAAATATATGAAAAAATATATAAAAAAATAAAAATACATCTTTATTTGCTGCACATATACATGTATCGCTTGAAGCGACTATTATCTAGTTTGCAAAAATACCAAAAATTCACATACGAGAGAAATGTTTGTTTTTCTGTGCAGGCGAACCCATGTCAACATCCAATTGTGATTCTAAGGGACGTAGCGCCGTCCGACATGGAGTCGATATTACGCTTTATGTATCATGGCGAGGTGCACGTGGGTCAGGAGCGACTGCCTACCTTTTTGCAAACAGCGCAGATGCTTCAGGTTCGAGGACTGGCGGATGTCAACAGCGGCGCGGCGACCGCGAAAATTCCGCCGCTACCGTCGTCGGCCGGCAACAACGGTAGCGCACCTGTAAGTTGTCTCCGGCAGTTTAATATGGAAGTTGGAAAATTAATTATACGAATTATACGGCTGGTTTCGAACTTTTAATTAATTTAGCCTTAATTAAAACGAATTTTAATTAATGTGCTTTTAACACCGCGGCGCCGCCGCCGCCGCCGTCGCCACCGCCGCCGCCACCGCCACCGCCGCCACCTCCGCCGCCGTCGTCGCCGCCAGCCTGACAGGCGGAATCCCGGCTAGGATTTCGCGCTTCGTCCTTTAGCTTTTAATTTCGCGACTCTCCTCGTAATAGACGTTAAACAAATATTACGCGCGGCAGTTTTAATAATGAATGAGAGAGCGTTCGGACTTTTGCTGATCGATGAGATTACCGAATGATTAAGTGTTGAAACGTTCACACGAATGCGTGGCTTTTTCCCTTCTATTACCCGGGTTGTCTTTGATTTCATCAGGCGACACCTCGTAATCCTTGGCAGGATACTGGCAGAGATCTCAATGAAGACGGTATGAGCCCCACGCCAAACAAAAGAGCCAGGAGCTACAGTCCGACAATAGCGAACCACGTCGAACACAAGTCCGATCTTCAAGAGTCCTTGCTAGGTCAGGCTCTCGAAGGTGGTCCTACAATACACACAACACCCAGCAACAATGTACAGGTGAGCGACAATATGCATTCACACGTCTACGGGCAATTTTGCATACGAAGATACAAGTATTTGATCTCGTGAAATTCGTTAATGACGTTATACTATATGACGTTATATTATAGGAATGACGTGTAATTTATTTAACAACTGTGTACTTCATAATTGTCGAAATTATAGAGGAAAAGAGAGAGAGAAACAAATTCGCGCGTTATTGTCATTATCATGTTACCGCAATTATCACTTGTTATTCTCCGCGTAACCTTCATATTACCCGCATTATCGATCATTTATTCGAATCTCATCTATGCTTAGGCACAATCGACCGGTGACGACTCGAATTCCATATCTGACAACGAGGAGGACGCGTCGAACAACGACAGCATTCTGAACTCTGTAAAGACCGAGCCAAGTGATATTCTAAACGATGCTATGGAACACCACCGTAGTAACTTCCCTGCGGCACTGTTGAATCTTCAAGGTAATTATTCGACTTCCAGCTCAAAATCCCGCATTAATATTTATAACGCAATTTGGGGCTCGAGAAATTGTGAGAATTACGTCCCGTCACAATTTAACAATAAGCGCTTGGTGTTCCGAAATAAAAAGAACAAGCGGGATATTTCCTCACTTGTGAAAAAGTTGATTTATATCGACAGCAGCTGGCGTAAATTACAGGCCGCTCGTTAATTCGCGCAGGATAGGGTTAAATCGACGGCACCGCGGCATAAAAGAAAACCCAGTATTGCCGCGAGGATGTAAATCGATCTTTTTTTTAATTATAATAGTGCATTTAATTACTAATTACATTTGAAATTAATAATTAATTTCTCGTCTAGTTACTAATTACTTTCGTAATTAACAATTAGGCCGACTTAATTAGTAATTACGGCTTTAATTAAAATTAATTAATGAATAATTACAATTATTTCCATTTGTGTGTATATAATTTCATTGTATTTCTTGACTTGCGAAAATGCATTAGTATGAATCTATTATTAAGCGTAACGAACTAACGTGTCATTAACATAATTTAATTTTGTTTACTCGTATCAGCGGAATTCATGCCGTCAGTAATTGAGTGTAGCGCGGATGCCGCGATAAATATTTGCAAAGTAGTTGGTGACATATTTTTAATTATATGTAACACACGCGGCGAATCGGCCGTCGTTTGACCGCCACAGCCTCCTCACACTCGTCTCTTCGCATATACTCGATTTAGCAGCCGCTCTATTCGTAAATTGCAGGACTGATACCTGGACCGTCCGGGATTCACGCGGCAAATCAGGATTCGACCTACGGTAAGTGAGCTAAATCAGCAATTCGATCTCACCCTTTTAAACATTCTCGAAGCCCAGACTAGTATCCTTCCGTCGTTTCCTAAGACTCTGGTCTCTCGTTGTTGCGTTGAATGCATGGAACTCTCGTACCTCTCACAACCCTGCATCCCCTGCCAGCTACCCCTCTTATCACACGGTGAGCAGCGTATTGTGGAGTCGCACCTCGACGGCTCTTCAAGTTCGTTACTGCGGCGTATCTTACTTGCCAGAGACGCAAACCCCTTTCACACCCACGCAATTACTATTAGGTTCGAAAATGAGCTTCACGTCGTGCCTTCGTCTTCGTCTTTATCTTCGTCATCACGTTTGCGACGTGAGGCTCATTCTCGCCCGACAATTGCCTTGGGGACTTGTGTAAATGTGAAATCGGTTCGCGTCGTAACTTGTTACATTGACGGAATCCTGCATAGGGCGCTCGATCGTCTTCAGGATCGCCATGCGAATATCAAACCATAAATCTGAACCTCGATGATTTGTTATCAATATAGTGATATTTTGCTCGATCGGCGACACATTCGACAGTTTGGATAAGAGTCGGAAACAAAAACTGCGATTCGAGAAGGTGATAACGAAGAAGAGACCGAAGTAGGGCGCACAGGAGGGCGCCAGGAACGATTGCCGTGCTAACTCGCACTATACAAAGGATCGAGCTTGATCCTAGGTTTAGGGAGAGACTCGTTTGGGGAGGGACTGAGTGAGAGTCGTCGAGGGCGAGTTGTCCTTAAGACCTGGAAACTCACTATCAGAAAAGAGGAGGTCGGAAAAGCGCATAAGAAAGGGCTGCGAGAGGCAAAAAAAACAAAAAAAAAAAAAAAAGAAAGGGCGATTGAGAATAGTGTTTAAGGGATCATACGAGGTTGGCTGAGGACTGACATTGGCTGGTGGTTCCAGGGCGGTGGCAGCCCTCTGGAGGAGATGGTTCAAGCTCGAGTTCCGGTTGGCTGCCGGGTACATCCTCCGCTAGGAACGAACACGCCGGGTCTGGAACTTATCAGAGCGGTGGTCACAACTCGAAAGGTCAGGACCTCTCGGCTCTCCTCCAACACCACCATCATCATCAGCACCATCATCACCATGCCACCAGCCAACAGTCGTCGCAGCAACACACCCTCAATGCCCTCAACCCCCTCAACAGCCTCAACACAGAGCAACTGACGATGATGCATCAGAAACTGCAGAACAACCTCCAAAGCCTTCAGCAGAGCGGTGCCGCTAAGGGCGATCAGCTGAATCTGATGCTGCAGTCCTGCGCGAAGGACAAGATTGAGAGTATGGCGATGCTTCATCAGCAACAGTCTCAGAGGCGGTACCACCAGCAACAGATGGATAACACCAACCACACCGGCAAACCCAAGTGTCCCGAGTGCGGCAAGATATACTCGAACAATTCCAATCTGAAGCAACACATCGTCAACGTTCACACCGTGCAGACCGAGTACATCTCGTGCCATGTGTGCAACAAGCAATTTAAGACCAAGCAGTATCTGCAGATCCACCTACTCTCTATGCACGGAATCAGAAAGCGAAAGAGCTACCCCCTGTACCAGGTGCAAACGCATGTGCAGGCGCAACAGCAACCATCTTTGCAGCCTGCTTCTCAAGCTTCCGCGGGTCAACCACCCCAACAGCAATATGCTGCGGCGGATAGATGGCCCGACGACAAGCAGTGATCCGAGAATTGAACGAAACACGAATCATACTCGTGATTATGTTGCCTACGTATACACGCGAGAGGCTCAACGCATAGATGTCATCCCATTTGTCCCCGAGCAAATCGCGATGAAAGAATTCCGTTAGGGGCACTGTCATTGCTGATCGGCCGTGCAGCTAATCGTCTCACAGTGACGAATCCGCTGTTATCACGCCACGAAGAAATCAAACGTGGACGGACAACACACCCGCGCGCATCGTTGTGCTTTAGAGAGATGCCGATTATGACGCGTACTTGTGTGTCTTTTAGCGAAAGTGAGATGACACTGATCGCTATCGTATCGTAACACGGTACCGTGATCGTAGTTGTTAATGTATGTATATATGTACATGTAGGCTCTGCGATGCGCTGGAGGAAGGTGCGCCGATGCGGCATGCCTAATATTCGCGAGTAACATGGAACGACGAAGGTGCGTGCAATCCTATTAGTTAGCAGTTATTACGGAGCAATACTTAAAATTTTAGTTTCGAAACGATCTCACAGAGTGTGTTCACTCGGACTAGTAGACAGGCATACTGCGACGACGAGCTTCTGCTCCGAAAGTAACGTGAAAGTAAGCTCGATTATTGTCTGGATTTCGCACGTTATAGAACGTGCGTTCTTCTCTCACAGCTGAGAACAATTAGATTTAACAGAGATTTTATAGTCTGATATGTGTAAGGGAAAAATTACTTGACATATAAAAACTTCTATTTTGCAAGTTTCCGCAAGCAGAATTTAATAAATTAATTACCGATACACAACCGCAACATTAACGTTCCAGGTTTCACTATTTTATCGGCCAATAATCTGATTTGTTGTAAATATTTATCGCATACATACGTCGGTTCTCTCTCCCCGCGCTTCTCGCATATCTCGGAGAGATTACGCTGGAGATAACAGTATACACTTAATCGGTAGATCACAAATTCACATTTACACATCCGATATTCTGACGCATTAATTTTCGCGTGATATCACCGAATAATTCGATTACACATTCCACCTCCCTCTCAGCGCATCAGCGCCGGTTAAATTTGACCCTGAGTGTGCGTCGAAAGGGCCGCGCCTAAGCGATCGAAGCTCACTCGCAGATATTCGTTTTTTATTAGAGCTCGGATAAGGGTGCGGAGGTGTCGATAGGTAAGGTGGAGGTGAAAGAGGGATACTGGTACGAGAATTGGCCGACCTATTTTTGTCCCGTACCGCAGTGCGCAGTTCACCCTTCGCGGCAACGATAAGCAGGCCTCCTCGATTGGTCGGGAGAGGCAGGACGGGGAGAGTGTGAGAGAAAGAGGGATTGAGAGAGCGAGAGAGAGGGAGAGAGAGAAAGAGAGAGAAAGCACCGCGAGAGAGCTTTCTCGTGAAATTCTTCGCGGTATAAATAGTGCGATAAGTAAAGTGGTATGACCGGCCCCGTTTCTTGAAAGGCAGTCCGCGTCGTGAAGCCACCCTCTCTCACGGTGTATTCACCCTTTGTGGAATTGGCGGCCTTTATGGAAGATTCGGGCGGAATGAAGGATTATGTGGAAATGGATAGGAAAGCCGGAGATACCAACTCCCACCTTGAAGAGCCATCGTGATTAATTTCGTTTTTCTTGCATCATCTCCTTTCTGTGAAAGGACTTTTGAACTTGCACGTGTGAAACATATATTTCGATGAGGCTTGACAGAAATCTAGAAATCTTATTTAGTTTCCGCACAGAGACTGGTAAAAATCGCGTTTATAAACGTATATTAAATGTTAAGAGAAAACAGTTACGAGTCCCCCCCTCTCTTTCTCTCTCTCTCTCTCTCTCTCTTTTTTGAGGAGAACGAAATTTCTGGAAACTTGCGTGATCAGGATTTCGCGAAGTTACTTTGCATAGCTATCGGAAATGAAGCCACGCTAGTTGCAATCTCATGACAGCAATATATCATAGCTGGCATGAGTGATGTACGCAACATCGTGTAATTAATCACGAGATTCTAGCCGATCGTCACTGATGATGTCAATTTACCTCGCGAGCACAAAGATAATCGCGAGGCAGACAATCCGAGCGGTTCCTTTGTCGCTGGACTTGTTTCTCTCTCGCGTAGAAAAGAAAAATAATAAAATCTAACGGATACTTTCGCGGAGAGAATCCAGGATAGGCCGGCGCAGCATCACTTTGCCATTCGTGACGTCTATCGGGAACATGAACATGTACGTATGTCACGCACGCTATCGTCCGCGGTATTACGAGGGAGAAAGAGATAGGATACGTCGTATTGATCTCGAGGATTCAACAAACAGCACCTAGTACCTCCCGCACGTTCCTCTCTGACTCTATCTTGCTCCTCCACCCGGTGCCAGTCCCGCCCTCATTCCCGCTCCCTCTTTCCTTCGCCGATACCTCTCCCTGTCTCTCATCGTGTTCCATACCATTCGATTCGCCCTCGCGTATAGGGTTTGATGAGGGCAAGCAACCCCGCTCGGACGATAATCGCAATTCCATTGTCGGGCTTTCGATCGCCGTCGGTCTCGTCCCGACGATTCTTCGCGTAAGGACCTGTCTCCTTCCGCACTTTCGCTACGACGGGAAATGAGACCGGCGAATCGTATCGCGGAATGATATCAGGAAAAGTAAATTGCAACCGCGAGGTTTCCCTCGCTTTATATCGCTGCTTCTGCGGGGTGTCGTCGCGCACGAGGCGGTACAGAAACACGATGACTATGTCGAAATAATATGATACTAATGAAACGAATATCATTTCGTAATGTGTTACCAAATACGAAAAAATGGCAGAATATTCAAAATAGCAAGACAGAAAAACGTTAAAAATAGCAAGAATGAAAAACACGTCAGAATACTGAAAATTATATTTCTGATATCGCGTTGAAAACACACAGCAAGAAGTGCTTTAAAGCTTTTTGTGAGACGAAAGCAATTACGTGAGTGAAAGCAATCGCGTCATCCTGATCATTCTCCTAGATATATCCAAGAAAAGAGCTCATAATACCCATCATAAGCGCCCATCAAATAACTAACTTATAGATTCTCCGTAACGCGCGAGGCAAAATCTCAAGTCACCTTAGTAGACAACATCGCAGACTTGAGCCAATTCGCGCAGTTGCTAAACGACAACAACGATTTCGCAGAAGAGACCGGTGCTGGAAACTTGCGCGTAGATCGGGGGAGAGAAGGGGAGGGGGAGACGCGGATACGAGGTGGGGATGATTTAGTCATTCGTGAAAAGTAAACATTCCGAGGAAATATTAATTTAACCAGCGGAGCCATTTCGACCCATCGATCCGGCGCTTGTTAACGGCGCGAGTGCCTGTCTCGGGCTAGCAGATTGCCGATTTCCGCAGGCGAGCGAGCGAGCGAGCGAGCGGGCGAACGAGCGAGAAGTTCGCTGGAACACGCGATGGTCGGGCCTATGACCATCGACCACGCGATACCACGGTCTCAGCTCGTGTTTACCCTCGTTGCGAGAACCCCTGACAAAACAAACCCCACCGGCTTATCCAATTCCGCGGTCTTTCTACGAATCTCTTCCATCTCGTGCCTCGTGCCAACCCCCGACGCTCGCAACCCCTGTAAATGGAGGCAGGTCTTCGCATTTGTTCCCGGCATCCCCGCCTGTGTGCCCCTCTTCTCCTCGCTATCTGCTCCCTCATCCACGTACGTTCCGACTCTCCCTTCGTGCCTTCTCCTCCACCCTCCCGCCCCCCTCAGACCCCTCGATTTCGTCGCGTTCTCCTTATTTCGTACCATCGGCGTAAAACTTCGTCGCCTATGAGTGCGGTCTCGCCTAAAAGCACTCACTGGTACTCGCCCCGGCGCCCGGGTGCGGCCGGGGGTAGAATTCACTTCCGTTCCAGGACGTGCGGTAACCCAGTGACACGAGGCTCGATGCGGGAGAAAGCGATAGGATGGGATCAGCTGCGAGGCTGCGCCGTCACCCGCATGACTCTCGCGACGGTGATTGATGATCGCCCTTTATGGATACTTTCGAATGGTATGAAGGTGATGCGGTAGTTCTTCGAGATGCGACTTTTTCTCTCCTTAACCATCACACGCTATTTCGATAATTCTCCATTGACTAAAGCGTCACAAGTGCCAAAAATGTGTATAGGATAGATATGTCCTTCGTGTATTTTTATAGTTCGCGAATTTTGGGAGATTGAACATTTTGATTTGCAAAGTGAATATACGATTGAATGATCATCGGACGCCGCATGCGACATCAATGAATTCGCCGTGGGCGTTGTACAAATATCGCACACGCTCTATCTCGGTGAGAAATTCTTGCTAGGATTTGCCCGGAAGCTATGATGCTTTTTTCCGGGGTTGTGGGTTTCGATCAAATTGCAGTCCTTCCGAGCCAATGGCCCGTGGGAAAACCACCGTTGGCAGCGAATACACATATAACGCGCGCGGTTTGAGAGATACCGGGTTGAGTTTCGCGACAGAGTTAACGAAAAAGAGCAAAAACTGATATTTCGAAATTGTCAAGGAGAGAGAAACCGGTATCAAAATTAAAATTGAAATTAAAACCAGTCACGGCTGGTCCCGCATCGATATTAGTTCTGGTTAAATTTTTGGAACATTATATTTCAATTTCCGTGTGTGAATTATTTTTCTCACAATTGTTACTCGCAGTTAACGTACTATTAATAACTCGAGACTTTCTTGCAAAACATCAACGCAATTTATCGGGAAAATTGTCCATTTGTCGTTTCGTCCAAAAGCGAAATTAATTCGATTGCGTAAATCTGTATATTTTTTTACAAATCCAAAAGAACTCAGTCTTCAATCTAAAAGTCCCACGAACATACGTCCTCGGCCTGACTGTGAGAGACATCGAGGAAAATTACGCGTATCATTCCAGCCAACGAAATTACGTGTCAGCGTGACTTATGTCCTTTTTGCGCGGGTCCTTATCTTGATCACTCGAGCTGGATTCCAGCAGCCTACGGATCCATGTTCTTCGCTGCAAGGTCGACTCTCGATCGTGCTCTCTCGGCAGATTAGAGCCATCTATCACCCAGAGCCGATCCGGATAACTTGGTTTCAGGCTTGGTCAGATTCTTATCGGCCCCGTCGCGCTCCCGTGATAAGGGTGTCGTGGCTTTGGCCGCGTTTAACTATCCGCTGCTCGGCGTGTACGTGATATCCTACAGGCGATACATACAAGTTAAGGGGAAGAAGGATCGCGAAAGAATTCCGGCCGTGACGGTCGTGAACTCAGGGATCGCGTGAGCGCGTCTACGCGACGAGAACGGCTCGATCGATGTCTGCGCCGTCAGCTCTGTGTGCACATGCACGTGCCGAAGCTCCGAACAGCACGTGGACGAAGGGACGTAGGAGGCCGCGTTTCCTGTTTGTCTTCTTTCCTTAATCTTTGCTGACTACCCGCATCCTCAAAACGTCCGTTTGAATCTTGGCTTTCCGAGAGGGTGTCAGGAAGAACGGAAAAAGTAGACCCGATTATCCGAAGTTTAGAAAGAAGATCTCGAAGTAGATACTGTGGAATATCGTTTCTTCTCGGGATAATTCAGTAAGTCTCGATGTTGTGCTTATTTCTGCTGGTATGCGCTCTTTCGTTCGTTTCCCAATCACTTTTAATCGTTGTTCAATTACTCTTAATCCTATCGACATTCTGGAAGGAAACACAGTCAACCCGATATAATCCCGAATTCTCCGGCAAAATATAACATTCAAAGTGCTAACTCTTTTGAAGCGATTCCAAGAATAGCGCCCTGATACCCAAGAAAACGAGGAAACTTCGTGTTGTAAGGATTGGAAAGGTCTGCGGAGAAGATCGATGACGCGATCAGGTTACCCCAGTCGAACTCTCTTCGGAATGAAAATCACAGTTGAAACAAAGGTCATTGAGAAGAAGAAAGGAACCGGAAATGAGACGAGATTGGATGTAGTGGCCCATTTTGGGAGTGCCATCAGATGCCATCAGATATATACTGCGAGTTAGGGGCAGCGGATAGGACTTACATAGGTGGTCTACATGAGCCGTGTAGAAGGTAGAGAACACTGGAGGACACTTCGGGAAGGATAAAAATGGGGTCCTTGCGCGATAAGCAGAGCAACGAGACGAATGCACGGTGTCACATCGAACTGTTTGTGCCTTTCCTCTTTCCGCTCGTCTCTTCTTTCTGTCTATCCCTCAGTATACCCTTCCTTCATCCGACCTTCCTTATCCCGACGCCCATTTCGTCTCTTGCCTCCTTAATGTCCTGAGCTGCCCTCTTCTCCGTCTTCACCCTCGCGGCATCCACGTGCTGCCATCGTCGCGCGGGTAGAAGGGAGCCGGGCCGCTCGGAGGGTGGCTCGCCGTATATTGCGTTTTCCCGACAAATGACAATTGCAATTCTCTCTCGGAATCTGTCGCATTAGTCTCCGCGACACCGTTTCCACAAGTGACCGATTTCGAGAGAAGTATTCTGGCTTGCCTGAATGCATTACTATCTCAAAATATTCGTGGAGTGTGGAAAATAAGATCATGGGCGAACTTTCGGCAGCTTCAGAATCGCTTAATGATGAGAAGATGTAACATACGCCGTGTCAAGGTGCAATTACATTTTGTTGAATTATATTTTGATTTTCTCTCTCTCTTAAAATGTGTAGAAAAATAATTTGAGGGCATACACTGAGAAAAATTTCTGGTAATAATTATCCAACCTATATTATAATACTACATTTAGTAGTTATTATACTACTGTGTTATAATTACTACATTTAGTAAAATAGTATCAACTAAATATAAGAGGTAAATATTGCTATAGGAAAGTTAATGTTACTAACAATTTTGTAATTATTACCAAACATTTGGTAACATTTACTATATTGGTTACTATTTACCAAATGGTATGGTAAAACGCATTTGGTGAGTATTACCAAACTTTTTTTTTCAGTGTAGGAAAATGTTAAAATCACACTTATAGTCGTGAATACGATGGCGCGCGCTTTCGACTCTGTATTGCTGTTGCGCTTCCGAAATCGCCGTCACGGATACCCGCTTTACTCCCCCTGCCCTATTGATCCTCGTCGATATGAGAGGGAAACGAGAACGCATTTCATGGACACTGCAACAGCGCGGCAAACGTGGCGCAGCCGGCTGGAAAAAAATTACCTCTGAAATCCACTTAACGCAATAAAAACGGCGTACATCAAAGGTGAAATCTCATCAACGAGGAAAAGTTCAAATGCGCTTTTATCTGAAAAAAGCACGAGCTCTTAAACAAATTGACAACAATTAATGGATATTCATGTGTCACAAAATAGCGCCTGCAACGGTGATTAAGAGCGACAAATCTCATTATGGCTACGGTGAACACACATTCTCTTTCCCAATTTTTCTTCATAATCTAAAATTTGAACGATGAAAAAAAGGAACGTGTCGAGCGAAATGTTGAACAAAACGCGGGGCTGCACGACGTGATGGCGAAGTGTCCGTTATACTTTCGTAACTATCATCATTCATACCGTCAATATGAACTCGGTAAATATGGTACCATCATGGTCTCGTAATTGCGAGACCTCACAACTCGTTCGTGATCCGCCTCGTTCTATCGACCGTCAGAGACGCGAAAGTTACAGGCCGATTGCGCCTACTGAAACGGCCCCCTACTCGCGACATCCGCCAACTTTCGAGGGGAAACAAAAAACGGGGACTGTGAAGGACGAACTCCGAAGCTGGCAACTTGTCCATTTCCTGATGCCGACGGCGCTCTTGCCGGGATTCAATCAAACTTGCAAAGCTTTCGAGTACTCGGTCCGCTCGTTCTCGGATTACTCGCGAGTAAACAGCGACTGTGCACGGCCTCCAGCACGACGACGCCAGGCGTCGATAAGAAGACGCCTAGGAAGAAGGCGCGGACGCCGGCCTGGTACTTGTTTGTACTCCCGCTTCGTACTCTCCCTCTCCTCTCTCTCTCTCCCTCTTTCTCCTCTCTCTCTCTCTCTCTCTCTCTCTCTCTCTATATATATATATATATATATATATATATATATATATATATATATATATATCTTTCTCTTTCTCGGGGAAGAGAGTTTGCGGAGGGAAAATTAGCAGACGGGGTTGGCGGGCGAAGGGGAGGATATCGGGTGATGTGGACCGAGGGTGGAGTACTGTGGAAAATCAATGTGGTCATAGAAGAAAGGCGGTGGGAGAAAGAGATAGATAGGAGCTGAGGACAAGGATCCTTTATGTCGGGTCACGTCTTTAATATACCCCGCGTAGGCGGCGGTGGCTGCGCCGGGCTTAATCAATCTTCACGGCGAAGCGATGTTGCGCCGCACGGATACTGCATCTGTGATAAACGCGCGGCGTTACGTTCGCTTCGATTGAGACCGATCGCGGAGGTGAAATTTGCACAGAGATTACGAGACGCATTGTATATCGTCGTTTTCTGCATGACGTGCGCAGAAAACGGCTTTTGGTTGTTCCAAAGGGCTATCTCAACAATAGAGAAGTTACCCTCAATTCTCCTTATTCTTTTCTACAACTAAACGGATTTTCTTTCATTTATGGGTACCATAAACTAAGGACCTTTGTAAACCAAGGTCTCTATGCCTCTGGTGCCTCTTTGAATATTCTGTGTGATTATGTATGTTGCAACTATCATTTTCTTTCGTCATGTTACACTCTTGCTTACTTCTGGGAACATATGCAGCGTTGGTATTCTCTCGTATCTCGTAGCCTTTACAATGTGTAAGGCATATTGTCTGAACATTACAATCCATTAATTATCTCGCTGTGATATTCTTCTCTCTTCTCAGGTCTGCATCCGTATTACATTATTCAATGTCATCCGTTGCATCCTTTGTTAGAAAAAAAAGTAATTTTTTCCTGTAGTTTTTGACTTTTTTTCAATACGTCAGCATAAATCTCGACCTTAGACCTAATACTTGGCCGAGACCAAGCACTAAGTCTTGTTGGGTAACTTTTGTCGGCAAGAACTCTTACTGAAATCAATTGCTGAACTATGAAGGTCTTGCTCATAACAAATGGATACATCCAGTTTCTTGGATTCAACTTTTTGTGAATAGTACCATTCTTTGAAAAATTTGGTAAGAATTCATTTGTAAGAATTCATTCCACTCATTGAATACTTTCCTATAAAAGGAAGTATTCAAATCTTTGTAAGCAAACGCCGAAACTTCCTGAATTATAGGAAAACGAAACTATCAAAAAATGTCGTAGAAATTGAGCGAAGGGTTAGTACTTGGGATTCAATCCCAAATATCATCTTACTATAATTCTGAATCCAGAAATATTTGTCTGTTTTTCTTTAATTCGTAACTTTGAATAATCGATATATAATTATACGTGAATCCTGTGCAACACGATAAGCATTGTACACAAATATTCTATGCACCCAAGTCAACGTCATATAAACCAAATTTAAATTTGTCGATCGCGGGATGATCATCAGCAGGGTCAATAAGCGACATGCCCGTCAACCAGACGAAGGCATTTCATGAAAAAGAGACGACAGAACTCTCGCAAGAGAGCGAGGGGAAAGAGAGGAAGATAGAGAGAGACAGAAAGAAGGGGAGGAAGAGAGAGAAAGAAAGAGTTAGGATACCAGGGGAGAGCGAAATGAGAGACAGAGTAGACGGAGGCAGAGGAACTATACAGGGTGCGAGAGAGGGAGTGACAGAGAGAAAAACACAGAGGCCGCGCTTCCCCCGAGGGTCCTGGGATCGATCCCTGTGCAATTTCCCGCACATGTCCGCATTGATCTGCCCTCACTTGCCCCTGGCATCCACCCCTCGCCACTGCTCAACCACCACCATCGTCGCCGCCGCCGCCGCCGCCGCCACCACCACCACCGCCGCCACCACCGCCGCCGCCGCCACCGCCGCCGCCGCCGCCGCCGCCGCCGCCATTGCCGCCGCCACCACTGTCGCCGCCAACCATCCTAAGCTTCTTCGGTAGTACCTCCGATCACCCAAACGCCTACTCCTAACCCCGTCTACCCTTCGCCGCTCCCTTCGCGGACCAAAGTCATTCCAACTACGTCAATTCACCCTCTACTTTTTTTCCCAACGTACCCGAATCTCACGCACCCGCGGCTTAACGCACGCATGTCACGCGCGCTACAGATATCATCCCCTTCGACAGTCGCTGATACGGTTCAACTTTGTTTTTATGAGTTCGACCGAGATCCAGGCGATCGTTGCGTATTTGTGGACGTACGCAGTTCTCGAGGAGCGTATTTGATGCGTGTTGTGTGCGCGCACTACGAGAATAATATTCCTCTGCCAATAACTTTATGACTTCGTGCCAATATAATACTTTAAGAGGTATTTTTAATATGCCGTGCTAGCGATACACTGTTTTGTAGGCTTTCATGTCGACGGTTTCAACTTGAATGTTCTGCTACTTTGTTTTCTGCTTTATTTCGTTATCAACCTTTTATGTAATTTATCGAGAACGTTTTGATTTTTGTATTTTTCGATATGGCCAGTTTTTTTCTTCTTAAGGCCTCTGCGTATTTCTGTTGGCCCACGCAATTCTAGTTGGCAATCTCCTGAGGCGAAATTCACTCCGAATACGTAAATCCACCCTTTATTTCCTTCTAACGTGCCTGGAACGCGCGCGCTCACGTCTTAACACACGCGCGTCACGCACAGCGGTACCCACCCTTTCAACGTCTTCCAATACTTTTTTACCCTTCCTCCGTATCTTCTATATCCATGCAATACCGTATCACGTGTCCGTCGAATTTATTGTCTTATATATCTTTCTTGATACATATTTCTGAAAGTATACGCTGCTGAGCAACACTCTCCCGTTAGCTATTCCAGATAAATATATTTTTGAAAGCATATTTTTTACAAATATCTAGAGATATATTTTTACAATAGTTTTGTAAATACGTTTTGTTATATTTTCAAATCTTGGTTGTTGACGAGATATTATTGAGACAATTTGTGGCAGTATATGTGTGTAATATAAAGTCAACGCTTACTCCAAATTCGCGAATTTACGCAATATTTAAAATTTACTTTTCAAAAATAAAATATTGAACTCGAATCATCGTTAAATGTGGTCATTACATATAACAGCCCTGAAGAGAAGTTTTCTTTTCACTTCGTACTAAAAGCATGAGTTTTTATTTCGGCTATCTTTACACCGACGCGTTTTTGCCTGCTATGCTCCTCCCGTTCCGCGTCTACATAGTCTTGTATTTTCCGTTATGGCTGCCATTGCCAAGCAATCTCAGTTTCATCCAGACGGCTTGAGCCATCCAGCCGCTTTATTCTAACCCTCCCGTTTGCAAATCCAACTCGGCAGGACGCGAGAGTTGTTTCAACTATGCGAAATCGCCTCCCCCTCCTCCCACCAGCCCCAACCTCTTCACCTAACGCATTCTCCCGTGCGTAATACACGTGCGTGTTACGCAGAGTACGCGATACATCGCATCCCGATAGTTGGGGTAAACTCTCTCGATGGAAGACATGGTTTTTCAATTTTAGAAATACGTTTCTCCCTGCTGTCTCGCACGAGGAATTTCCTCCCTAGGAGAAGCCTTGAAGACCATCATCAAATTGTTCCATGTTACACCCGGAAACTTTTTAAATTCGGAAATCTTTTTCGTGTTTTAAGAGCAGAGAGTGTATCGGGTGGGAAACTCCAAGAGGAATTTATTTCAAGAAATTGGCTTTAGTACTTAAAACGTTCACTACTATGTTATTGTGCGTCTTAATCTCGTATGTTTCGAACTAATAGCGTGGGCAGAGAAACTTATTTGTTCGTGCATGTGTATATGTGTGTGTATGGGGTAATTAAAATTAAACGAAATCGGAATAACAATTTTCGATTGTCATAATTATATCAGCATCAAACTGCAAAATTCTAAAAGTCTAGTAAGCATTGCTAATGATTACGATATCATTCAAAAATCGCGAGAGTTAAAATTTCTCTTTCATCCCTATTCAAAAGCAGCGTTAATCGATTAAAATTTCCTTTGACTGAAATAATCGGCAAATCAATAATGAAAACTAATCAATCCTCATATATAAAATCACAAATAATTTCGTCGATTAATGAAATTAATTATTAATCGTGCTTTGATGTGATTGATTATACGCTGATTAATAATTAATTTTATCAATCGATTAAATTATTCGTCATTACGCTTATGACGTTTGATTAACTTTGATTATAGATTTGCCGATTATTTTGGTCAAAGAAAATTCTAATCGATTAATACCCAACATTGTTTAAAAGTATATACATTCCTGCCGTCGCGAGTAATGCTAATTAATATCAATTGCCAAGAAATCGAATTGAGACGTCAAAACGGCAAACTCAGATGCCTTGATGAATTATTACGAGAGTACGAACGATGCTGGCCGTGCAGTGTGAGATGCTATTGGTCCTTTGCCACCCTCGTCCCGAGAAAATGACCGAAAGAACGAACGTTACTTGCCCTCATCGCAATGAGCGATGTACTTTTTTTTACACCTCCGGGACGAGGTAAAAAGCTTAGGTCGCGTTGAAAGGTAGGATGCACGCGAGTTGTCGCAGGCAGCCACGTCGGCTATCTAAATTAAACTTTCCTACCCCTTCGGATTTGCCTCCCTTCCGTTCGACGACCGTCATACATCAAAGCGCCTGTCATAAACCTAAGTAGCCCCTTCGATCGCGGCGATCGTGAAGAAACTCAATGTTAAAAAGAAGAAACGTGTCTTGTATTGAAAATGCACATCAAAAAGACTGATTCCAATTCCGTGACGAGTAGCTGAGTCACAATGGCTCGGCGAAGCTATATTAGCGGATATAATTGGTCATATAAAACCAGCTTCCTTGGATGTCAACGACCTCCTGTAAGGGACGTTGTAAAGGCAAACTCATCTTATTCAACGTTGTCAATAGGAACTGACTCCTTATACAAGAGTGGCAACAGTCTATTTGCAGCGCAGCGCGCCAGAAAGTTCAACGTACGCGTATCATCGAGGTTTAAACTTTATCACTGATTAGTTCCCGCAGGAACTGCTCGTTGTTTCGCACTCGTTGTTTCCACCTTCGCGGCATCGAATCGAATTTCGATGTAGCACATCAAGGCTCGTTTCTCATTTCGATTATACTTCCAGGAATAGAAATTGCACCGCCGCCTATCGATCCCCGGTCCTTCCCTCCCTCTGTGCCCCAGCAGAATCGGCGTTTTCGAGTTACTCGCCCCTGCGGTAACGCAAGGCAGACGCGGAAGGACTTTCCCGGAAACCCGAAGACATCGATCTTCAGGCTCCCTTTGGCCAATCAGCGTGCTGACTGCTCCTCGAGAAGCAGGTCCTCGTTAATGCAGCGCAATTCGTCGGAGCGACGCCGCTAATGGACTGGCGCAATCATCCTGGCTCGCTACCGAATTTCCTTCCTTGTCGACAACATTGGCAACGCTCCCCCCATTTCTTCGTTCTACTTGAAGTTTTTCGCGAAAACCACAGCGCTCGTCCGATCGCTGTATCATCTTCTCGTATTTCATCTTCCCCCTGCCTCAGTAGGCTGCCTTAGCCGTCTTCCTATTTGATTATACGGCGTAGAGTGTCTGTAGTCACACAGAATGACGAGAGTTCTGATTGGTCTTCGAAATATGATACCCAAACAGTGAGAGTTTCGACACTGTTGAGAACAATTCGATAACTATCGGGATCGTTACTATTGAATTCCGCATCACAAACAGCAGACTTTGCAAGAGATGCACGTTTCATTATAACAAAAATAATGAACCCGGTTTTACCGACCTCTTCGTTTAATGCTGTTAACTCAGTAAATTTAGAAACGTACACTCATCTTCTCTCTTAATCGAATTAAAATATTATCTTTTATTTTACTCGTCTCTCTCTTCGAAATGGAATTAAACCATGAAAAAATAAAATTTTATTTCCCCAGCTGTATCGCGAAACTTTCCACAATTTCTCAAGTGGTAATCTCGTTTTGGAAAGAATTCCTCGAAGAAAATCGCGTCCCTTCGTTTATCTTCTCTAAATCTCTTAACATCTTTTCCTATTTCCACGGTCCTTCATCATTCCAGCTATCCCTTGCCCTTTTCCACTTCTCATCCCCGCTTCCTTCCCTCCGTATTTCGTCTTGCCGCCCATCCTTCTTTTCCACACCCCACGCCCGTCTTTCTATCATTCTCTTCCGTCCGATCGGCCCGGAGCTTGGTTGTAATCAGGCGCACACGTACACTTCTCACCCCGATCGATCGAACCTGAGCTTTTAAGATTCTCCGACCGACCACCATCTTACCTGAGTGTACTTCATGCCTGGAAAAAATAATCGCGTGGCATCTAAGAACACTTCAAATCTAAGGGGACGTGAATCTAATAATTGGGAAGTCTCTGCCAATAGTTAAATCGATTATTTACTTGTCGAACGATAAAAAGGAGGAAGAGAGAACAAAGGTTTGAAACGCTGTGAATTTCGCAATTTGCAGCGTTTGGTAATTTCGAAACTTAGCAACCGTGAATTAAAGCATGAATTAAACAGATCGTACGATTGAACATTTATGGTTTAAATAACGACCGTAAGGTCTCGTATTTGCACTCACGCAAATGTATTCAAGAATATATGTGGAGCTGGGAAATTCCATTTTACGGGAGTGGTAAAAGATGAAAATAGGAAGAGGAAAAACCAGGCTTAATGCTTTAGAAGCGATATGACCTTAATTCCACCAGAATTCTGGTGTAGCCCGATTGATACATAAATCATCACGGAATACAGTTTCCCGCGGTTCGCGCTATATATACGCGGCTCTGTAATTCTAATAAATTGGATCGTCATCCACTATAAATCAGAGAGTGGGTCTGCGTACTGCGTTATTCTTTTACATGTTGTTCACACTGGGGTTGGCCGACAAAAGTCAATTTCGAGAATAGAATAGCACGGTCATACGAATACCATGAACTGAAAGCTGAATTATTTTTGCTGTTGCAGTGGAAAAGGTTTTCCCTTTATATCACCGAATTGAATATATTTAACATAAAAATAATATTTTTTTCTTAAAATAAGAATTTCGCAATTCTTTTCTAATTTTAAAGCAGGAAAGCAAGCAAACAAGTTTTCTGACAACCAGAAAAATTGTTCAAGAAAAAAATGGCATATATAAAAAAAATATCAAAAAGAGTAGTAAAGGTCGCGAGTGAAAATCCGTCACACAAGCATCTGACAAGGGCGAGTCCACACTTCCTTCCCTTTTACGTAATGAGACGTACACGAAAGTAGGAGAGGCCTTATGCTTAGAGATTCGTAGGAAAGATAGTCGTAACGAGGCGTAGAGGTTGGATCAATACGAGGGTTCTTACGTAGTTCGCTTACTCTGGCTCTATCTCCCTTCCTTTCCCACCCTTTTGCTCTTCCTTATCTCTTTCTTCCGTCTGGATCCTCCATTTCTCTCGGCTTCATCCTTACGTTTTCTCTATCTCTTTTCTCTCTCTCTTTCTCTCTCACTCTTTTTCTCTCCTTTTATCTCTCAGTCTCTCTCTCTCTCTCTCTCTCTCTCTCTCTCTCTCTCTCTCTCTGTCTTTCTCTCTCACACGGTCTCTCTGTCTTCGAGAGTTTGATGTGCACGAAGACGAAGATGGACGACGATGCTTGCCGATAGATCGAGCACGCTTCCGCTTACCCCTTGAATTTTCCGCCCCGTTCTCAGGGGTGCGTCGCGACAGTGGCAACCGCTCCGAAAGAGGAGGGTAATCTCGCGCCTGTAAGGACGCGTTACGACGCCGAGCGTGCGTTCAATTGTGACGACCGGAAGTCGCCTGGTGAGCATGGTGCCGAAATCGAGAGGGGTAAAACAAATGACAGACTGCGGAAACGTTTGCGTATGCAATCCATTTAGCCTAGGGCCGTCGATTACATTTTTGGATAAGAAACAACATCAACAACATCTACTACTACTACTACAACAACACACCAAACATCCTACAACCGGACATGCCCTGAGAGTACGAGAGTAGTACGCGTGCGAATGTATGTGTACTAGAGAGTAGAAGAAGAGAGAGAGAGAGAGAGAGAGAGAGAGAGAGAGAGAAAGACAGAGAGAAAGTGAACGAGTGCATGTGCCAAAGTGGAGAAAGACGAATGGATCGGGCGCGAATGTGCGTCCGAAGGTATGGAACATGTGTGCCTCTATATGTGTGTGTGTGTGCATATATGTGCGAAACTGAGAAAGAAAGAGAGAGAATGAGAGGGGCTGGGGGAAAAATAAGAAAGGTAGAGTAGAGTGCGAGAGAGATGAGAGAAAGGAATCACGTGTGACTCGCTACATGTGTGCTCAAACACAGAGCTAGCGAAGGAGAGATAGAGAGAATGAAAGAATAGATGGCTTAATGTGTGTTATGTATACATGTGCGAACGTATGTTACACGTGTGAAAGTGTGTGTGAGAAAGAAAGCGTGATCGAGACATCGAATGAGAGAGAGAGAGAGAGAGAGAGAGAGAGAGAGAGAGAGAGGGAGAGAAATTCGCATGCAATAGAGCGTGCTAGATGGTATAAGAGAAAGGGAGAGACTGTGAGACAGACAGAAAGAGTGAGCGAGTGGGAGAAAGAGAGTGTGAGAGAGAGACGGGAAAAGAGAAGGAGAGGGGGAAACAGAGAGAGAGAGAGAGACAGAGAGTCAGCGAGAGAGAAAGAAGACGTAGTGGGGGCGGGAGAGATCGCGTGAGAGAAAGAGTAAGGAAGAAAACAGTATCAACTGACGGGCACGTCCTGGTTGTAGGATCGGCGATGCCGAAGAGGGAGGAGGCCGCGATGTCGGCCGCCGCCACCGATACCACACAGGCGGTGGAGAATTTCGCGAGGCTCTACACGGCACTGCGCCACGACGACGCTAGGCCTCTGTGCCGCTACTGCGGCCGTAGCTACTCGTCGCCGAGCAACCTGCGGCAGCACGTGAAAAACGTCCACTCGGACTGGCCGCCGCCGGACACGTGGCCGCAGTGCAATGTATGCGGCAAACGGTGCAAGACCAAGCACTACCTGATCAATCATCAACTGCAGGCGCACGGCATTCACCAGAGGCCTAGCATGAACAATCCCGCCGCTCAACAGCAGCAGCATCAATCGCCGTCCTCGTCCTCGTTGCCATGAGTACGCTCGGCGTCGTCGTCTGCCAGTCGTCCGGAAACGCGTCGAGACGCGACCGAGTACTCGCCGCTCGCCGAGAGGCTTTAGTCGATATCGCGCGGTCGGAAGCGCGGGGGTTGCTGCCCGCGCTCGATAGGGCTGAATGTCGTGACGGGGATCCTCGTTGCCACTACGGCATCCACCACCGCCACCGTCGGTGTCGGCGTCGGACCGGTTGCCCGCCCGAAATTTGTTTAATCCGTTTACAGCTCCGCTCGTGATGGAACGTTGAGCTCTCTAGCTAACGGTGATCGCCACGGCACGGCGATACGGCAGGCAATATCCGAATGCGTTTCCGATGCGATTACTTGGGCATTAGTGGGCACTAGCGATCGATGTCGTTTTTTGGAGGACACTGTAGTCCCCGCCACGGTATCGAGCACTCCGATCGTAGTTTTCCATCAAAATTGTTTACTCCGTTCGTATATATGGGGTAGAATGTATGTCGTTCTCAGTTTCATTGTGATTGGATATGAGCTGTGATAGCGTATCTCAAAAAGTTCCATGTTCTGAAATGCTCCGAAAACTGGACAATGTTACACGCTTTTGGGGGAGAGAGAGGAAAGAAAGAAAGAAAGAGAAAAAGGAGAGAGAGAGAGAAAAAGGAAGAAAGAAAAAGCGAGAGAGACAGAAAGAAAGAGAGAGTGGCATGTAAGATTCCGAGCTGATACCGTTGCAGTCGTAGTAATACTTTTGTAATCAATGGGAACGGGATACTAATAGGAATCGCGTAACGAAAGAGTACAAAAAGAGCGCAAACGACGGTTGGAGCCCTCTGATGCGCAAAATTGCTTCCGACCGCGACGAATGAATTAATGCAATCGCCAGACCCGGTGTTTTGCATCGACTTTGTAACGACGGCGAACGAAAACGTATACCCCGATACAGTGCAAAAATGGCAGCATCGCAAAAATACTAAGATTTCAATTATACGGGAGACAGAGAGAAAAAAGATCGCCTGTTTTTTATTTTGAAGCTGCGCCTAAAATCGCACGTTAAATCGAATGTATACGACGCCGGAAATAAGTATACGAAACTGATTGAACGCATAATTATAAATATAGCCACACATGAACGCGCGATCGTAAATAATTACACGTCAGGAGGTTCTGCTCGAAAAACCTGTCACGATTGATTAGCGTGTCTGTGAACTGTGTTAGGGCCTCAGACGCAACACCTCCGCTACCTTTCGCCGGAAATCCAGCTACTCAAAAATCAATCTTCAATTTAAACAATATCCTCATTCCCCTATTTTTAAAGAACATTATTGAGCAATCGTTAAGTATCCATATTCTTTTGCACGACGCAGACTCCTTCCAACCATATTCAAGTAACGAATAGTTATCCCGAAGAACTTTTGGCAGTATTGTATTTTAATTTCTGTTAAATTATCTTGTGAATCAAATTTATTGCAGTGTGTGTTCGGATATCCCATCTATGTGTCAACATCTATGATGATCTCGGTAGTTATGAATGTCTGTTACTTTGAATTTCAGAAATGTCCGTTATTGTGTTTCCAATTTCAAAAATATCATTATACTGCTATGCAAATTCAGCTAACAGAATTGGTGTTGCTGATAATATCTGTATACGTTAGAGGTATTCAAAGGATTGCATATTTGAATCAAGAACAACTATTGAAATATGTCGAAATTCGTAAAGGGAATCAGACCAATAGTCACAGCGGTGTCTAAACAATCGTTTTTTTTTTTTTTTTTTATAGAATAAGCGTCTTACGCGCTGATTAAATGGTCTCTATCGGTGCCAATTATGATTAGCGATCGGTTGATAGCAAGTAGTAAGAGTCGGTAATCTCACTGCGCGAATATTCTGAGATGTTGAACATCGTTGGGCCGAGGTTGGGCGCGCTGTATTATCGTGTATCTCGGGGTGGGATTACGGTGGTGGTGGCTGGTGGTAACGTTGGTGTGGTGGTGGTTGCAGATCACGGGCTTGATGAGGCAGAGGGCGCGGCTTACCACCACCACCACAGCCATCACCAGCAACATCATCGGCATCGCCATCATCATCCACTATCCGTTCCTCCTCCTCACCATCGTCATCAGACGCCACTGGAAGACGACCCATCAATCAATCAATCTTCCACCACAGCCACGACGACGATTACTACAACCACCAAGTACCAGCGCAGCCAGCCACAAGACTTCAGGCAGCAGAGGTTGCTACGCGAGCATCACCGTCAGCACGGTTACAAGTGTCCCCTCTGCTGCAGAACATTGCCAGATATCAGTACGATGAGGACGCACTTGGATCATCATTATCCTAGAGACTCGCCCACCTGTCCTGTCGCCTCCTGCGCCAAAACCTTCTCCCATCCCAACAGTGTCAGAAACCACATGCGACTGAAGCATCCCGTACAATGGGATCAGATTAAAACCTTGAGGTGGACCTATGTCTGATGAACAGGCAAGGATCAGTCCAACTCTGATCACGGGTCGTAATTATAATGTTTCCCAAAAGAACTATCGCCAAAGAAGCGTTACTTTTTGTTTCCCGGTGTGGTTCCGAAATTTCCCGTGTGGCAACTGCGTGGCGGTAATGAGCAGGGATCTCCGCAAAAGAACGTCCGTAACGCTTCAGGTTAAGTTAAGTGCTGAAGTCTGTACGTAACAATAAACTTAAGTCAACGCACAAAAACAATCGTAACGTAACAAAACCGTGATTGTATGTGATCAGGTATCTCATTAAGCGGGATAGTACGAAGTATATTTCTTAATATATACTTCGTATATATATACTCATGTACTCGATACGAGAAGTATATATCTCAAATATTTTATAGAAAAAAGGAGATTGGAACAGAAATATATTTAATTTATTAAATTAATATCTTATACAAAATTTTTATTGCTTTTTTACATTGTTTGGTTATTTAATTAATGCAATAATTAATTTTAAGAAACGTCAGAAAAAGTTTATAAAAATTTGTATAAGATATTAATTTAACAAGTTAAATATTTTTATCAATCTTCTTATTATAAAAGTATTTTATATACTTATCTCGTACATGTGTGTAATAATACATCTGATCACGCAAAATTACACTTTTGTTATGTTACGATTTTCTTTGTACGTTGACTTAAGTCTACTATTACGTATTTCAGTTACAGACTTTAGTTTACGGTCAGTACTTAACAAAACTTAAGCGCTACGGATGTTTCTGTGCGAGGGTTTAAACGGTATAATAGATTTCAACCACGCTTCTTTCGTATAATACAAAAAAATCAACCATTGAGCTGCCAAAATTCTTGGGTGTCTATAATAGAAGGATCCATTTACTTTGAATTTTCGTTCGCAAATATCGTTAAAGTGAAGACTGTTACTCGGTAGGCATTAATTATATACACTCTTGTGCATCAATCGACAATCATTCCCCATGCAAAAGAATTAGGCTTGCTCATTTCAATAGGAGCAAATGTCGAGTTAGAAACAAATTAAACTCGTTATCGCCTCGCAAAGATTACTTTAACCACGAACGCGTTGGAAGAGAGTCTGGTCGATGGAGATTGTATTCTTTATTAGTGCTGTCAGTGTAACTCGGATATTTCTATACTCGTGTACTATCTGGGTACCCGCACTCGCGGGTATTAGTCGTACAAATTAGCAAATAGTTATGAGTACGCAACGCATTCGTTTGTTATTTGTTATTCTGAGATTATTTTATGTATTCATGAAATGAACTTTAGCCATACATTGCTAATGTGAGAAGACGTATGGACTAAAGTTGCTTTCTAAAAAATAAAATAAGCTGTTTGGCCCGAATAGGCGTGAAACACCGAAGTTAACATATTCGAATGATACACGAAAGATACGGGTATTCAGATAAAGTCCGTAAGACTCAGAATATCCGAATATTTGAGTAATATTCAAAAGACTTGACTACCCGAGTGTTTGACAGCACTATTCTTTGTAGCACAATTCGCAACTTATCGAGATTTAAACGAATAGTGTCGATGACGCGACGTGTGAATAACGACCTAAGTTGAGCTAAGTTAAAAGCCGGACTGTCTTCAGTGTGCTTTATTTCGGATCTATCATTCAACCACCCACCGTGAGCTCTACCCCTGATGAGAAGCGCACATACTGTACATATGCGAGAGATTATATCGACAAAGGAGAGAAGAAAAAATCTATAAATCTCTATAAATATATAAATATATAAATATATAAAGAGATATACATAGAGTTGATTTTGTATAAAATGTATGAAGCAGTATTTCCTGTAGAGCCTGAAGCGTAGACGCCGTAGAATCAAGCAACACACACACACACACACACACATATACTCACACACAGCAGACAGACAGACACATCACAGCGACGTCGGTGTACGGTAACGACTAGGTTACGTATCTACAAGAGAAAACAATGTTCCTCTAAGCTGAGTAAGCCAGCCTTATGTTAAATAACGTAGTATTAAGAGTGTAGAAATCGGATGGGAACGTACACGCCGAAAACGGCGGCGACAATCGCGCCGATACCGAGCGGTCGATCGGCTGTAAAAGCTTGCTCTAGCGACCGACACGAGAGATTGCGAATTAGACGTGACGTGTTAGAAAGAGATATTGATTGCGTGTGACAGACGCGACACGGATCTTTCATGAGTGGGTGGATCACGCGAAAATACGTCGACCAGAGACGGTCGCTCGACAACGCCTAGCCTTATTTTTCTACAGTCTTGCGTTTTATCAGTATTCCCTAGATAAAAAGTCCCTAATAAGAGACATTACGTTCGAGACCGTGTACATTAGAACACGCCGCGAGTGAATACGACGAAGTATATTTATATATATATTTCTGCGGGTGTGTACGAGTTGTTAGTTGTGGATCTCGAAGGGACGTTTCGGCGTTGTGCGACATGCGCCATGGGAGAGAGATGCTCATACTCATTTACGTATATATTTCTCAAGTCAATTCAAGAGACTTAATCGATCGCGTTAGTTGACGATATCTAGGAGGATGGATTCCCTGAAGAAATCCATAGAGAATACGTTATATCGACATACCGTTGAAACCAGTGTTTACGCGGCATTGGTGTCTCCGCGAATTTTTCTTTCTTTTCGGTTAGGAATTTTAGAACTTTTTCAGTTTATTTATTATTGACTGTTTCATCATGACTGACAGCTCGTACGACGAACAATGTATAAAATACTATACGCATTATTTTAGCAGATATTAGCTTATATATATATATATACATACATATATATATATATATATATACATAAGAATATACGAAATGAAGTCTATACTATTTAAGTAATGCTTTGTACAATAAAAAGTATTCAGAGAAATCCGGGAGGAAATTATTTTATCCTCATCGCGTCATAGTGAGTATGTGATTGAGTTTGCGTAGGGAGTACAGACACAAACAATGATGTGTGTTTATTCTCGCTGCACTTTGATATTCCTATGAAAGTAGTACCTTCTTGCTCATCAGCATTCTTCATCGTTCGTATCCTCCTTCTCAGTCCACAGGATACCATCGTTTAGATGAAATTTTAGATACTATTATTTCAGTTCTTTTGCTTTTTCTCTGTTGTTTACTAAAACCATGCGTGCGCCTCGTGCATCTTATTTCTTTCTGATTCATAATTCTATGATGCCAAGTTATTCATTTAACTAACTCAAATATGCTTGCAGAAAAAAATATACCGAAATCTCTGAATATCTGGAAAACAACACATTTCAGAAAAAAATGTTACAAATAAAAGTTGTTTGGTATTAATTTATACTATTTTGGAAACATCTCGACGTCAGACACAAGAATATGCAATAAAAAGTATGAATATCCAGTTAAGATTGTGTTGTGTGGATTTTTATTTCATTTTGACACTACATATAAAGTCAAACTAAAGTCAAACTAAAGTGACCGCTAAATATATCATTTAATACCAAGCAACTTTCATTTGAAACCTTTTTTCTAAAATGTGTTGTTTTCGAGATATTCCATCTAACGTTTATACTGCACATAGAAAGTACATAGTAAAAAATAGAAAGTGATAATACGTGCATTGATGTCAATATATACGATATGTCCTTCAATAACAAATTCATGTTTATATAATTACCTTGTTTAATTGGTAATTTTCAAGTATGTTCAAAATATTGTGTTGCAATAATCAAGAATTACTTATATCAACCATCAATCGATCGCACGCATGACCCAATTTCATAATTTTTTCTTTCCTCAGAATGGAACGTGCAAACTTCTTTTTCACACAACGGTTGTCTATTTTCAGTTCAACGACGAGGTTTGGAATTGATGCGAGTGCGCGCCACAGACCCTCGGCCATGTCCGAAGTGCGGCAAAATCTATCGTTCCGCGCACACGTTGCGAACACATCTGGAGGACAAGCACACTATCTGTCCCGGTTATCGTTGTGTTCTGTGCGGAACGGTAGCCAAATCGAGGAATTCTTTACATTCGCACATGTCGAGACAACACCGTGGAATCAGCACAAAGGACCTTCCAGTATTGCCTATGCCTAGCCCGTTTGACCCTGAATTGGCTTCCAGATTATTAGCGAAGGCTGGAGTTAAAATCAGTCCCGCGGAATTAAAAGCTCGCGCAAGTCCAACCGGGCCACGAAGAGGTGACATAAGACTGGAAATGCCTCGTGGAGGCGCTTCTTCCGAAGCCGGCAGCAGTGTATGCGGCGGTGATGATCCGGAGGACCTAACTCTACCTCTCAGCCTCAGGTATGGTTCGCCGACGCCTAACAACAATACTGTTATCACTAAGGTAAGCGGCAGCGGCAACAGCAAGAACACCACGACGACGGCGATCGCTGCCAAGTCTCTCGACACGATGCATGGTAATCGCGAGGCCAACATGGCGCCGTTACATCCGCCCGGTCATTTCCCGGGTCACAATACTGCTAGCGCGACTGGCTCCGCGATCTTGGATACCTATCTGCAGTTTATCGCGGAGAACTCGGGCATGGGATCAATGACACTCAGTCCAGAGCAAGCGGCAGCGGCTGTTGCCCATGCTGCCAAGATGGCACAGATTTCCGCTATCGATAAGCTCGGCGAACGTATGTTGGAAGATTATCCAATAATCGGGAGAGACGAGGGTAGGGGATCCGGGCTCGTTCATGAGGACCGGCAGGATATGCTGCAAGGTAGGAACAGTGCACTAGCGGAAGGTGAGTCGTCAGGTGGAGAGGAAGAGGAGTTCAGCGATAACGACGAGCCGGAAGTAGTAGTCAAGACCAAATAGGTGGTACTGTGTGTTCTAAGCGAAACTACGTAAAAGAGGAATCACTGGTGTCGCTCGTTCTTCGCGATGCGCGAGAATCGTCACGCGAACCGAAGAACAGAGATACCGTCGCGCGGAGTCCATCCATTTGCGGACTCGATCGAGATTTAAGTTACTATATCTTGCTGTCGCGAACACGATGTTACAGCGCGGGTGATAAGTTTCCGAAAAGAACGACGAATATGGACAAGCTTGCTTGCCACGTCGAGCTAAGGAGCATTAAGCCATATACACATCTATACAGGGTCTCCAGTGACTAATGGGATAATCGAAAAGTGATGATTTTTTAGTTTAAATATACGATGTCGTCTGCAGGATACCGATCGAAATTGCGGGAAACATTTCCAAAAATAGGAGAAGAACTGCCATAGCAACAACAAGTGAAGCGATACAAGTAAAAAGTTAACTTGTATTACGAAAACGAGAGGATATACCGTCTTATTACATTATCCGCAGATGTATAATTGGATTGTTTACTGCGTGTGTTCTTTTATTTTAGTTTTTATTCTACCATCACTTACGGGAGATCCTGTATGTATAGTATATACACACACATACACATCCAGTCGAACACATAACGCGTAATGACACACGTACACGTCACAAAAAAATTCCATCCATCTACCTCAATACACACGATAAGTGATAGAGCAGGTCAATATATGAATCTCAGAAAACGAAGTAGAAGTACGCCGCAAAAGAGTAATTTTTGAGCATTGAGAGATACCGTGCAATGCAGCTTGCAGAAATCATGTCGCGACGATGACGATCGATCGACAAAACTGTCTTGCTTCTTTATTTGCGGAAAATTTAAGCGGCTGACAAACGACGAAAGAGTAGCATGGTGGGCATCGTTCACGACTTTATTGACACCATATATTCACTATATTATATTTTATTATTATTATATTATTATATATATAAATATATATATATATATATAAATGTTGAGGATATGCATTACTTAGATTTATAGAGTTTAGTATATGCACATAGGGCCAAACGAAACAAAAACATAAACATGCGCCTTAGCATTATGTTCTAGGGATGGAATCAAGTGCGTTTGCTAAGAGAATTCTAAATTCTAATTAGATAAGTTTAACTGGAACAGACCGAAAATTTCGGATAACTCATGAAAGTATCCGAACATTTAATTCGTTAAAGCAAATGTACGTAAACTTGTAATCATACAGGCGATATTATATAGACTATTTTTGCTTTGCATTTTTGCTTTGTAGTTCACAGAAAAATTGTATAGTAAACGGAAAAATTGAGGTACGCGTCTTCAAACTCTTTTTTTAACTGATTAATACTTTTATTTACATTAATACTTTTATTTACATTTTTAAAGAGTCTATATTTATTTTAGTTTTAATCCTCCTGTGCACAATACCTGCCTGATGGTATGCACGCGTAACGAGAAAGTAGCTGCAAATTGTGCAATATTTTAATTGTAATTAATAATATATGATATTTACCTGTGTCTGGCCTTTACAGCACGATTCCGTGCTTGATTGCAGTAAGTGCATTTACAAGGGAATGCAAATGCGCGTAAATTTATGAGTTCCATAAAAAGGTGCCTCTATACATTGAGTCGGTCGCGTCTCGCGGGCATATACTTTTAACTTGATCCCATCCCTATGCCATGCCGTACCTACGGAACACGACCGCACACGTGTACGAAAACGTATACTGCGAGGAGGTACACGCAACACCTACCGACTGCGCGTATCAACATGCGAGACAGCACGCGTTTAAGTCTCGTTGATCGCAGACGGCGATTTGTTACTTATATCTCATTTTTTTAGCAGCTGAAAAGAAACGAAAAAGAAACGGAGAAGTAATCTACTGAATGAATGCCATTTCGATATTTCCTTGGTCTTTCTTTTCGTCTCTTTTCTATCTTTTTCTTTTTTTGGGGGGGATTTTCCTTCATACAATCACCTATCTTCGATACGCGGAGATATATCTTAGGGCTTGCCATGACGTAGTACTTAAGTTTAGCACTCGAATTGCTCCCGTTGACGCGACGGATGTTAGGAGCAAACTCGGCCCTTTGCTCTTTCATCCTCGCAGATCGCAGCTGCGCGAAAGGTCGACTGAAATCGATCGTGCGTGCCGTGATAGGGGGAGTTAAATCGCGATCTTGCGACAAGTAGACGCCGCTTCCGGGCGTAGACGTGTTCGGGCGCTCGGTTCCACTGCTTTCGAGTGTGACACGAGCTGGGTACTTCTTTACTACTTACTACGTACGTACGTTTACACGTGGGTGTGCGCACGCGTGCGCGTGTATGCGATGTCTTTATAAACGGGGGTTCCTGAGGAGAACTTGCCGTTTTAGCGAGACAGTAGGAAAATTAACAATTGAAAAACTGGGCGGCGAATTCGCGCGCGATGCGGTATTCGGCATAGTTGTAAAATGGTTCCTACTAATATACATAATATGAGATAATTTCACCGGTAACATACTTATGGATATACACGTACATGATAATAATAGGTATGTAAGAGTATGTGTATAGGAAAGAAAGAGAAAGAAGGAACTACAACATAGCAGCAATATGTAGCAGCGTATTAAACGCGAGTTAAACAAGAGGGAAGTTTTTTTCGTTTCCGGCCAGTGTGTGCGTTGTGGAGAAGATGTGTCAGTATAACTACAATAATTAGGAATTTGAGTTTTGCATACTTATAGTTTGTAGGTTGTATACAATCTTCGGAATGTAATAACGATTAATTCTTAAGTGTATTATCGAGCACACGCGAACACACGTCCAGCGATCGTTTTGCGATGAATCTTTAGGCGAGCAATGCGTGTAAACGATACGTCCGACGAAAACGTTAAACTGGAGAAGATGAAGAATTTAAGCTAAAGAATCGAGGTTGGATCAAAACGCTAAGAAAGTGTCCGGTGAAGGATCATGGGAGGATCTGGGAGGACGCGAGGGGAAATGACGTTTTCGACGAGTGACGTCGAATCAAATCAAACTGTTACAAGGAGAATTCGTAAAGTCGCGGGGAAAATGGACTGGCTGGAAATTGAGAACATAAAAATAGCAGAGAGCGGACTTGATAGACAAAAAGATAGACAAATATCGAAGAAAGAGGAAAGAAAGGCCCGCCAAGTCTGACGACGAACAGCTACGTCGCGCCAGCCCCATCTAAACGCCAAAAAAGGCAAAAGACTCTACTCGCAGAAATTATTAATATTAATAACATAAATTATATTATATGACGATTTTAAAAGTTAAGAGGTATTTGGAGGAACAAGATCACGACGTGTGAAATTGATTAACCACACGCCCACGTCGGAACGCAAATACGTCACTTTTAAATAACTTAACGACATAACTGTAAACTTAATAACTTTAATGATTTTACTTTTTCCTAGCGACATAAGTCTCAGAATTCGTATTTGCTCCCTTGGACAATTATTCAATCGGTAATGCGTGAGTGAAGCGGATTTCGCACTGATTGCGCGTTCGATGCGCTGAATTTCGGGATGTTTGAGCTGAACATTGTATACGAATGCAACTGTGTATACGATTGTGACACTTGTATACGACGTACGCGCGAAAATCTAAAAAATGAGTGCGCGATAAAATCGCGGGCAGGCGGGTATTTATTGCTCGCGCCATGCTGTTCGACATCCATGGAGCTTTGTCCGTGATTTTTTACTACGGACATTGTTGTTAGCCGTGGTAATCCCCTTTTTTTGACGCGTCTGCCTCTCGGACGCGTCCGCAATTCGCGGTATATCAAGCCGCGGGGGCAGCATCCCCGAACGGAGATCGAAACGCGCAGCGATTCCGCTCTAGAGATGAGAAAAAAGAGAGAGAGAGAGAGAAAGAGAGAGAAAGGGAAAGTACAGGAGCGACATCGATCGAAAGGCAAATCCAGGTCTAATCGGTACAAAGAAACCACTTCTTGCCTTGAAGCTCTCTATTATTACGAAAAGAAGCAGGCCATTGCGCGTGAGTCGCGCCGCGAGGAAAGAAAGAGACGCAAATGAGAGAAGAGAGAAATGTAAAACGAAGGAATCTTCGCAGAGTACAAATTTATTCGCGGAATTAAACCTTAAAGGGCATTGTTACTGTAGAAAGTAAAAGCTACGAACCGAGGGGAAAAGCCGCGGACGTTCGTACTTTCCGTCTTGCGCTGAACACGCTGTAGAAGTCAAGTAATGTGATCACAGACATGCACGTTATATATAATACATATTATATATAATATACATATATAATACATATTATATGTAATACATATATTTACACGTACAGCACAAAATATGTATTCACTAAGCATTTTTGTACTATGTACATTATTTCATGTCATTCTACGCGAAAGCGCGTCACGTTGAATCACGGTTTAAAACACCGGAAACGCTGCATAAACTTCTCATGATTTTTTGACCATTGAAACGTTTTCAGCATCACACGGCGAGTGCGAATCTACGCGATGATTCTAATGAGAGGCCGTCTGAGAAAGCTAACGATTTAAGTGCCGCGAAAATATAGTAATTATGTAGATCGCAAGAGAGACAAAGAAAGAGAGAGAGAGAGAGAGAGAGAGAGAGAGAGAGAGAGAGAGAAAGAGCGAGGAAGTGAAGAAACAAAAATAGAACTCAATCGTTCGTTTCGTGCCATTACGAGACCACGTTAAAGTCGATCATGAACGCACGTTCCAACGCACATCGTGCAATGACCACGAGTCCTTCACTCGATGTGCCGTTGCGAACAAGCGCGTCTGAGATCGTCGAAACTGGCTAGAATGACAAAAGTCGCGGCGAATCTGACGCGCGCGATGTTATCGTCGACAATTAATGATGATCTCGTCGATAAGTTTCGTTCAATTTCCTCTTTTCACCTAATGATAAAACGGCGACTCGCGCAGGGTCCACTTGACATACATGTAACATACATACGCGACATACGCATACAGAATTAACTTTTGCGCATGTGAGAGACGCGTGTACACATTATGCATATTTTACAATCCACATATGTACATGTAGAAGAGCGGTTGGCGGGGTCGGATCCGTTTATACCTACGAAAAAATCCGCCTTCCACTCTCCCCTCTCCCCAACCCTTCCACATAGCAGATAATAGTTTCTTACGACAATATTTATACAGTTATATACAGGATAGTGTGTACAGATGCTTAATATATATATATATATATATACATATATATATATGTGTGTGTGTGTGTATATATATATATATATATATATTTTACATATTGCACATGTAAAATATATATATTTGCACGAAAGAGGTCCCGAAACCCGGTATGACCCCGCCATCCTCTACTAACCCTTTCGCCGGGTCAGTCCCCACGTTGTCATAGTCCATTGATCATAGTCCGCAATAGTCATCTCGAATAATACCACCAATTACAGTATTGCAATAGCTTTTAGAGACAATCGTGTGTGTAAACTGTATAACGCTCCCGGCCGGCGCAATTGACATCTCGGCAAAATCATCACAATCGTTACGCAAGAACACACGCTAAACACTCTCCGATGCATTTCACTGCGCACCAAACTGTTTGAGATGCACGCGACATTACGGATTTCTCTTCACAGGAAGTTCTTCATCCTTCAAGAGGGATGCGGTGAAATACAGCAGAATTTTTGTGTCTGTCATCTTCTCTTTCACTTAAGTATCTGTTCTTTTTGTTTTGCCGCGAGAAAAAATGTTCGATATTTCAAGCAGAAAACGAGAAAAGAGATATTGATTGAAAAATTATGTGTAATTTTAAATGTCTATCCTTTAAATTAAATCGCATTAAATCGATAATCCTCCTTAAGTGGCTTTGGAAACTTTCAGACAATTGGCAACTATTTCTGTTTTTTGTGTTGCTAGAATGTAGTTTATTGCGCTCGTTCAACTTTTCACGTGCTGCCTGTACCACTCACAGTCTTCAGTTCATCAACTTCAGCCTCGATTGGCAGACATTCATCATTCTATATTCTCGTGTAAAAATCCCAAAGAAGGTTCAGCAAAACCTTATAATAGTCACAGCTCACCAAATCTCACGACTACTTTGTGTAGATTACAACAAGATTCACAATAATACACTTCAATGACTGACCCAACATCTCTTCATCTCAGTATATCTCGTGAAACGTTCGAGCCATTACTTTCGTCTCGATTATCAAGTTTCCATCGTCAAAAAACGCGTGTGACCAGTTGCTCAAAGAGATATCGCAGATGACGAGTTTAGCACTCGCTCTGGAATAACTGACCGCGTTTTCCGACTTATCGGATTTCGAGGAGCGAGTGCCAGAGCCGATACACACATTCTCCAGAATAAGTTTCTAATTTAAGCTCCTCATGGTACTCCGACGTTCGGTATTTAATTCAGCGGATATGCAAACAGCTGTGGCGCTTGCACGCAGTAACTCTTGAGGATCGATCGAATTTCCAAAGCGGCGCCGTGTAAAAACCCTTCGCGACCGTCTGTCGCTGCCTGCAAGGGTGGCCCGTCGTTGCGGGGTTTTTCGTGTTACACGGCGGAAGAAGGAGTTAAGGCGCACGTTGTTAACTCACGGCGAAACGACGGTAACGATATCGGTAACGACCGGGGTCTCCGCTATCGGCGATAATAACGCGAGCGAGTTGGAAGCTCGTAAAGGCCCCTCAATCGGCCGAATGTGTGCGTGCGCGCGCGCACGCCTCGCTTCCACGGTGATTATAAAGGCGGATTAACGACGCCATAAACGCGGTGAGCCTTTTACGAACTGTCTGGCCGCCGCTCGTTCGAATCCGAACGAGAGCGAGCTGTTCGAGATGCAAATACGAACCCACCGCGAGGATGGACGCGACTTTTTCGCAACTCGCCGACTTCTACCAGAGTATCCATCGATTATCGCTGCCGTGTCCGAAGAAACGCGAAAAACTAATAGTCCCCTGGAATTTGTTCGAGCGTAATCCGAGTTAAGTCGCCTCGCGCGAGAAACGTGAGACGTAAATTCGGGCTCAGCTCGCGAAGAATCAGTCGGGCGAATAGTGAGGATGCGCGTGTGGCCGGGAGCGAACCGCTGTCTCAGGTACTTAATAACCAACACGATGTAATAATGCATTATGTAAATGTAATAACAAACTCAGGAAATCTGAAGCAGCCAGGCCGTGATACTATACTTATAGAGACTACTACTACTACTACTACTACTACTACTATTACTGCGAGTGTGATTCTTGCGTTAATCTGGCGTGGGCAACCCGCGTCTCACCTGTTTTAAGCTGTTTAATTTCGATTGTTTATTTTTTATTTGTTACAAGATTATCCGGTCGAAAATGACTAGGCACGCATACATCGTGCATGTCGACGCGCGCGCAAATTCATTCGATCGTTTTATCTGTTTGACGAATGTATAATTGAGTTGAGCGGTTTCGATTAGAGAGTCGAAAACTATGTTGTATACATATGCATGATTATAATCTGTGCGTTATGGTTTGTACATTGTAAGCTGTAACGTCTGACTTGATTGTATAAAACCGCAAAAATGTTTGAGTTGGTTTTTGTGCTTATTTCCGATCACATTTCTTCAATGGCATTGCACATTGTTATTATTTTTCTTTGTGTAAACTATTAACGTTTCTCATGCGGCTTAATTTTATAATTCAAAGTTAATTGTTTGAAAGAGCATTAATTATTTTATTTTCCGTTTTAATCGTAATGAAAGACGAGTTTTAGTATCTATTGAGTTAAGTAACTTTCCAATAGCATTCAGATCCTTTTAAATAAAGGAAATTATCACGTTTTATTTTCGATACAATTAAAAATCGTTACACATGATACGAAAAGGATGAGATAGATTTTTGCGCGCGCACATTTGCAGAGAGGAAAAACAGAAAGGGAATAATTGTGAAATCACCACAGCTACCTCCATATTATTGAATATCAGTCTTCTTCTCGCGCTATACTCACGCTCATACGCATACCATATATTACTTCATGAAAATTCGTGCGTCAGTCGCGAATTAACTCTCTGTAATAAAATATATATTATATACATATATCATGTATACACGATATTTACACATAGTCACACACGAGGTAATGTAGCTTCCACAGATTTAGGTTAAGGGATTACCTCCTTGCACGGAACGCAGTCGAGCGAATATAAATAATGACGAATGAACGGATCAGTAATTTATAAGTTTCAACGATCGATTCGCGCGTGTTTTTCTAAAACATTCTTCGCAAAATTGCACGATAATTCTTGATTACGATGGAATATAATTACTTTTATAATGACAATTTCGACCCACTTTTATACAGGACGAATAATTGAAAACTGAAATAGCTATACTAAATTTGAAAATATGAAAAAATAAGGATGTGATCTAATGTAATTTTAAGAGACAAATATGATAGAAGCAGAGAAAAATTTTCTTCTGAGGATTATTATTTGTTAAGAGAAATAAGTAAATAAAATTATTTTTCCATGGTTTTTCCAAGTAAGAGCTATTCTAGTGTGCAACATTTTTCCTAATCACGCAAAAACGGTTAAGAGAATAATTTTGCAACTGCTCTAATAGCTTAAAGTACAATTTCCGAGACAGAAATAAATATTCAATATAGTTATATTTATATCGGCAATCTCATACAGGTGACAGGTCCTATTCTAAACATGGGAAACAGGACACCAGGTAATGATAGGCAATGAGATTTCCGGCTAAGAGAATGGGGCTAAGGAAGCTTCTGTCTTGCTGATGTTCTCTTTGCTGTAAGGTGTACTCTCAAGGATTAATTGAGTCTGAAACATTTGATCAGGCGAGAAGCCTGCAAAGGTTAACAATCCTCAATAATCCTCACGAGACACCTATTGCTTGCTGAGACACCCATTGCTTGGTAGGATTAATGAGCCTCTGACAATGAGACATTCGTCTTAATGACCCAATGAGACATTTGTTAAAGTTTCTTTTTAACAAATGTATAATCGATAATAAAGTTAAATGTATATATACAACTATGAATATAATTAGATAACATAATTAAAACATATTTAAATATAAATACTGTAGATAGATATAGATAGATATAGATAAGAAGATTGTATTTACTTATATTTAAAGATTTGTAAGAAATTTATAAGATTTGTAAGAAATGTAGTTAAAAATAAATTTAGGGATTTAGAATTTAGGAATGATCTAGTTGAGAGATGGTACAGATAGAGAAGAAAATTCTACATGAGAGTTCTAAAACAGAGAATTTATCTTAAATAAGTTTAGAAAAAAGAAGAGAAAATATTGAAAAACACAATGTTATAGCATCGCCATGTAGAAAGATTAGGTACATCTCTTAGTGTCTCATTAACGTGTCACATCGAGTATATATACAATATACAAAACAAGTCTCCATCGGAAATCACTAAATATCGAAAATGCATATTCAGATTTTTTGTAAGTTTTATGAATGCGAGATAGAATAAAAAGTAGATCAGAATCAATATTGCAGCCACACAAAAACATAGTCTCGCCGTCATAGCAAAAATTATCTACAGATATGAGTAATTAGTTAAGATAGATAAATAAGTAACAAACATATGCGATATCGCATATGTTTGTTATTTAATCAATATAAAGAAAAAATTTCTATCTAAACTGGTGAAATGTAGCAAAAAAGTCTTTCTGTGGCGCCGATCTAGGTTAAAGCCAGTCACACTTCTTATAAAAACTAACTGTGGTAGGCAGAAAAGATCAGCGATGAAAGACAAACGACAATACAATTCTCACACCTATCTGGACTTACTTGCTTTTTGATATTGAAAGATATTGTTAGAATGCTGTTGCTGCCACAAACAGTCTTTTAGCAAATACAAAAAGCAGTGATAAATTTTGACTATGACATTTAGAATTCTACCTAAAGCAGCAAAATATTTTTTTGAGTGACAAATATCGAGAAAATGAAGTGAATGCAAGAAATACGACATAGAAATCATCGGGTATATTACGCGCGACAAGCTCCAATAACGTACGATTTTCTTAACAATAGTAATATACTGCTGCTGCTATGGCTAGTATTTCTCGTTGTTAACGTACACAATGACTGCACTTCAAACATGCATCTAGATGCACACGCACTTATTTCAGTTTTAGTTCATCTTACCTAAGTTTGATTTTAAACCAATCATGAGTAAGATAATTCCACCAATATTAATGTGAAAAACAAGAGCTTATCATTTTAAGTGAAAATGATCAAAAAATAAACTAAAATGTCTTTTATTTTATACTGTTTACAATTACAAACGAAATCGATAATACACATTTACGTTACCGTTTGCATCGACTTCGTTTTCTCGTATTTGCTTTAGTTTCTTATGAAACTTTACCAGAAGAGGCTAATATTATCTGAAAAAATAATTATGATTTAGGAATTAAAAATATTATGTACAATTGGAATTAGAGACATTGTATATGAGTCTATATATAAGTTATGATTGGACACGTTATTTTTTCAAAATTATCCATTATTGTCAATCATTATACGTAGTAACAAAAGATTTGTTTTTTATCGTTAAACTAGTGGACATCTATAGAATTTGAAAAGAAACAGGTTGAGACTTGATGAAAAAAGAGGAGAAGAGAACTAGTGCTATACAGTGCAGTCAGTTCAGAAAACAAACTTAATAGCTACCATTAGTGTGTTACTAAAAAAAAAGTAACACTCTTATTCAAAAATCGTAGAAGTAACCCAAAAGAGTTACTTAAGGGCAGTTCTATATTAGTTGCAAATCGCAAGATCGTAAGAAAATTTATTAATCAGATTCGTAAATTCGATCGTTCTTCTTACGATCAAAGAAGAATTGACTATGATTGATCAAGTTTATTGCAATCTTGAGACTTGCAACTAATGTAGAACGATTTTAAAAGAAGTAATAACGGTAGTAACGCGTTACTTTTCGATCCTGGCATAAGCACACATGTAATCGTATGTAATCTACCTAATTATAATGTGTGGCACTAAAAGTTTTTAAAATTGTGCCAATTGATCCATCTGATAATAACATTTAATAGAAACATATAAATGCTATTATATATTATTTCAGTGAAAAAACCATGGAACATGAAAAATTCGTAAATTAAATATCTTTATTCCGAAAAAGTTCTTTCTGTCATATTTGTCTCTTAAAGTTACACATATTATGTCGCTTCATATTTCTTTTTATATTCAAATTTTAGAAGAATTACTAAAGTATTCTATTTACTATAGATCATTCTTTGTGGCCTAACATCTAGCACTTGATTTACCTTTAAAATATATCAATTGCGATTTGCAAGCCGATTTCATCTTTTTTTGTCTTTTTGTCGTGCATTTGTCGCTTGTGCATTATTGCATTTCTCACAGCTATCGCGAATTCTATAAACGCTGTTATCAAACAAATGATCTCTTATACATTTATTCGTGATTGCCGCAGTTTCCATCATTTGTCATCGCAATTTCTATCAACTGCTAATGATCAATATTACATTGTGTTTTATTCGTCCTGTGCACTGGCCGTATAATCTTTCGGTATTATATACGTAAAATCACATCAGCGTTAATTGGCAATTATTTCACGTTAGCTTCCTAGAGTTAAACGAGCATTTCCAGTTATGAGCAACACACGCGAATAATCAAAGTGCTGTTCCCATTTTAGAAACGATCGTTCCGCGAATGCGATCGGAAACTTTCGGCTCGGCACGCGGCTCCAATCGCGCTTCACGAAAGGTGTAAAAACGATCTACCTCAACCGCGCACGATAGGTTCATTACAAGAACGTCGGATATATATACACCCATGTATATATACCGTGTCAGGTGTGTATCTCAGCTACGAGATGCACGACGATGCACTGCCAGGCACCATCGCGCTCGACTGCTCCGTGATCGACAGTGTTGAATTCCAAAATCACAATGCAATACCTTGTACTTACTATTGTTTTTACGAGTCGTGACACCGGTTAGTGATTTGTACCGTTGAATCGACATATGAACGAAGAGATCGCGTGAGTGTACATGACGAGGAACGAGAGAGAGAGAGAGAGAGAGAGGGAGAGAGAGAGAGCGAATGAATGAACGAATGTGTGTAATTTATTACGCGCTTCGGAACGAGAAGTCCCCTCAGTCGCTGGACAGAACGACGAAACATGTACATAAAAAAAGAGAAAAGAAAGATGGAAAAAAATAGAATCACAAAATCTAATAGCCTTACGTGGAAAGAGAAACGGCTGTTAAAGGAAGGCAGAAGACATGGATTTTTAACACGAATAGACATTCGTTAATAATAACGATGACGAGAAATATAATTTCTCATTAGATACAAATCAATGCCGGAAGTTTGTTCTACGTATCAGCGGCTGCATATGCAAAATTATGCTAACTGAGTTTCGTTTCACAGAGGAAGAGTAACAAGCTATTGAAGAAAAGAAAAAAACGATAGAAGAGAGAAGGAGAGACTTAAAAGGATATTTCCGCTTTTGAGTCCATCGCCATAAAAAATAAAAAAACTGGTAAAACAATTAATATTTTTTATATATACACACATACAATCGAATCTCGTCTATTAATTTTTCATAGTCATTTTCTTATATCAATTAAATGCCATCGTCACAAGTAGTTGCAGGACAGAGATAGGCAGACGATTGAAGGGAGGGAATAAAAGTAAGAATGAGTGAGTACGTGTGCTTACTATGCTATATTAGCATATTACATGCTATATATATATATATATATATATATATATATATATATATATATATATATATATACATACATGTACACATATATTAATTATACACATATTGGGGAATGAGAAAGAAAAAGCGAAAATATATCTATATACGTGATATTTTATGGGCAACATCATCAGGGATTTATCATAACCATAAGCATATACGCATAGTATCTTTCTAGTGATAAAGCGCCATAAATTCCTAACTTATTTTGTAACGCGTGTCAGATCTGACAACACGGTCGCGAAACCAATGAGTGTGCAATCTCGACGTACTCGACGTCGTTAGAACTTTGCGAAAACGATCGAGCGATACGTTTCAAGGATCTGTTTGGTAATAAGTGAGTCCGTACAACATTAAACATTAGATCGCAATCAGTTTTTTTGCGAATTTAGCGATTCCATTGGCATTTTCAGTGCGATACAAACAAATGTCTCAACTGAAACCGTTAGACTGTCGTTCGTGCAGCGAGTTCTTTGCCAAATTTTATTTTTATAGTAGCGTCTGCATTTCTTTCATCTGTGAATTTGGAATCATCTTTTCAACCACAACGATCCAAACAGCCGGTAAGATCATCCGTAAAATATTAATTAAAAACATTATCGATCCGGTTTTTATTGTTATCGACAGTCCGCATAATTTGCGTGAATCATCCGCTGTTATTTCGCTAGTTCCCGACGTAGTTTGCATATTGATTGTACACAAAACAGAGTGCGTGCGAGCGCGTAGTGTGTGCGCATGCATGTGTGTGTGTGTGTGTGCGTGTGTGTGTGTGTGTGCGTGTGTGTATGTGTGCACGCGTGTGCGAGATGTGAGATTGAGAAAGAAAGGAAGAACTAAAGAGAGTATACAAAAAATAAGGAAAGGCGGATCATTGTAATTACTGCGATCTCTTCGGAGTGCTCGTTCAAAATGAACTCGACATTCTCCAACATTAGTTACTATCGTTAAGGTGCTTCACTATTGTTGATGTTTTCTTCTTTTATTATTGCGGCTATTTAAGATTAATATTATCATTACTATTATTATCTATTTCGACACTCACTTATCTTTTTTTTGCATTTTTCTTTCTATTTCTTTTCCTTTCTATTTTATTTTTTATTTCTTCTAATAGAGCATATAAGAAAGTGCGTCTGTCTCGTTGTTTGAGAATAGCTAGGAAGAAATCTAGGAGGTGTTATTGACTCTCAGCGCGTACATTCGCGAAGATTTCCCGTGCGTCTTCTCCTTTTTTCTAGTTTTCTCAGTCGATTTTGATTTTTCTTCGCGGCGTTCTCACTCACCGAGACAGACGTGGTCATTAGATGATTACGTTACTATTAATCATTAGATTACGTTAAACATTGACGAAAAATAATTGACGTGAAACAGACGTGAACATGCCAGTACAGCGTACATCTTCGTTTTCCTTTCACTACGGAATTCTGCTCTTTTCCCCTCCTTTTTGTCATCCCTCCTTTTTGTAAATATCATGCAATCTATTTATCGACAGCCAAACGTTTCCTTCATCCCGTTTTATTCTCTTGAATACGAATATTAAAAACGTTGATTAAAAACCGTTGCTAAACATGCGTTAGTCAGCTGCTTGCATCAATGCGTAAGATCACAATCGTATAATGTAGCTATAAATAAGTATAAAAGTAAAAAAAGAAACATTAAGTTAAGACGAGTCGCAAATTGTAACAGCCCACATACAACTAAGTAATTAGGCAATTAACGGATAGAGACAAGATGTAGAACAAACATAAGCAAGAGTCAATTTAACAAAAGCGAATGTTTTACAGTGGACGACACAGTGGGAGCTAGTTCGGTATCTACTATTAGAGAGAATATATATAGTTACTGCATTTCTGTAAGAGGGTGTAGAAGGGCAACAAGGAATTGACATATTCACAATCTAGGAAAAAAGCCGGACTTGTTTTCTCTCAAGGATGCCTTACATCTCCCTCATCTTCGTTCTCCTCACATTGTACTGCGATATTATTAACGTACATAACATTATTATTTACGGTTAATTGCGTTACTATTTTCTTTAATTGATTTTATTTTTTTGCTATCCTTAGCATGTAAGAATATTTCTTGCCAAGATTTTAATAAATATGTTTGGAAAGAAGAGGTTGGCAGAGAGTTGTGTGTTTACTTGAGTTCCGTGTGCTTCTTTCATTTCCTTTCTATTCGTGCACGTTCGTTTTGCCGGGAGACATTCGCAAATGACAATTCTCCACGCGCGTCTTGTGTACGTCGAGATCTGCAACTCACCGCATCTAATGTAATCAGAGATTCGCCGGCATCATCGGGAGAAGTCTCGACCAAAGTACAAAATTTACCGTAATTAGGATTATACGCCTAGGAATGGGAGAGGCAGCGCATACTCGCGCTAACAAAAGCGCGTACCACTTGAGATTTGGTGTATCGAGCGATTTGAGGAAATTTTTCGAGGAAAAGGGGTAATTGTGAGGGTCGAACATCATCGGTGACGAACAGAGCGAATCTCTAGCTCTTTCGGAGTCTGCCGGCTTTTAGAGATACGATTAAATTTAAGCTTACTTCGAAGGTAATCGGCGAACGATGAACACTATCTCGGCGTGTTTTCGTCGCCATTAGAAATTTATCGATGCTAGAGCGTCACGAGACGGAAAGGATCGAAGGGCGAATTGCTCGGCAATTACCTCGACGCACAGGACACAACTGATGTATGCCGTAAGATACTTCGTATTTAAGGGAAAGAAGAGGTATAAACATGTATTCGAACCCGTAGTTATAGGTAGACACTTACGTAACGTTATTGTTAATCGCGTCCAATATATGTATTGAGTTAATCGTGGATTGATCGACGTGAATGATAAACGAAAGTGGCGCGTGCAAAAGCAAGGTATTCCCGTTTGGCGGAAATCTTTCTCCGCTGTATTAAAGTAATTTATTTCCAAATCGCCTAATTGTGACAAACATTACCGGAATGCACTCTAACGTTACACAAAGAGATGTAGAATTTCACTGATGAACAATTGCGCAACACAAAGACATTTTCAGATTCGATGTTCCCTGCTTGTTGATTGTCGTGTGAACCTCACGATTCGCATTTTTCCAAATTCTCTGATTAACAAAAATCGCTAGAGGATATCTGTCGGACTCCTGTAACTTGACGCAAATTCACCGCGATGGCAAAACGACGCTCTGGAAATCCGGGCATTCGACGCGCGACGTGCCGCGAGAGAAAAGCTCGCCTTTAATACGGATGCGCGCGACGTTTCCATCGATTCGACGTCGCGTATTTCACGTACAGCGCGAGCAAGCATTTTCTTGGTGGAAACGAATCTTCCTGAATCGCAATCGCGTGGACGGACAAAGCCTCGTACGAACGGCAGCGATTTTTCCTACTGACAGAGAGGCCTGTACGCCTTCCCCTTTATGCAAAGAGACGACTATTATTAATTAATTTTTTTCCCTATTCTGAAATATATATATATATATATAAATGCCATCACGATCGATGAAATTTTGCGCTGCGTATGCTCTGACAATTTCTAATTCACGTTCACGTCAACAGTGACAGGGAGATTTTGTTAGTCACAGCTACGAAGCTTGTGATTTATTTTTAATAACGGAATATTTCATGCAAAACAAATTTTTACTCGTCACGGTATCGTAGTAAATTCTCGTGACAGATATGTGAAAGGTTTAAACATACCTTCCTTTTGCACACCGCTACTCTCGATTTAGGAGCTCGTGTGTTGCGTTGCTCGGTGCCTTCTTGCGGCCTGTTTGTACGCAAACTGCACCATACATTCGTCCAAGCGTTTTACTCGCCGACAAAAGCACCGTTTCCGATAAATGATACCTTAAATTCGTATTTAATCTTTATAAATATCGAAAAGACAATATTTTTATTTTTATTGAACGCACATTAACTGCCTATATTGATTGACATCTACCTTTCAAATACAACTCTCTATAAATGTACTCATAACAATAATCGGGAAATGTAAACATAATAACAAGATTCGTCACGTTACCAACAACTAATGATTTTATCTTCTCGCGTTAACTGTCCCTACAATTTACAGTTTGTACTCGATATGATATAATACTTTGTAACGTCTTTACTACTTCCAAGATTTTACAATTTTCTACAAAGGTGTAGCAGATCGTAAAAAAAAAGTATTCTAATCTGAATTTTCTCAGATTCTATTATCCCACGATAATAGATAATAGAAACACTCCAGAGGAATCCGATATTCATAAAATTGACGCGAAATTATTACGAGAATTTGTATAAGTGAAAAGAAATTTACAAATCCTTCCCTCCTCAACGCCATAATAGATCGGACAGAAACGGCGCGTAATTGAATGTTTAAATGAGCGGACGAACGCGAAGTACATCAGGCGATCACAGTTCCTATTTTGCCCCCATGCATACATTAATAAAGGGCACTACGTATGTATACATTGATATGAATAAGTAAGAAGAAAAGTGGTATAACTATATTTAGGTATTAAGCGAGAGCCGACAAGTATACAATAAGTTTAGATCACTATATCATATTGTAAACGGAGATAGTATACGTCATAGTGAACCGTATATGTATACACGTGTACTCTTTATGATGTGTAGACGCGTAATTAGTGGCGAGAGGCGGAGTTCATTTTTTATAACGATAAAACATCGTGAGTACGACTGATATAATTTCGAGATTCTCGATAAGAGCCGCTCTTTCGCATGCAAGGCGCGCTTTCTAAACATTATCATTCACGATCGTTATTTCTCGCGCATCCACTTTTCGTGGATCCAAACTTGTTTCTGCTCTTTCTTTTGTTGCCATTGTTATCTTTTATGGGGTACATTGTACCCGGCAGTATAGTATTCTAAGTAGATATTTGTATATATACGGTTATATTGTAGAAAAAACATGCTAATTAATAAAATTCATAGAACGTAATTGCGTGCATTTAATTACTCCGGACCTGCCATAACGTCAACTTTGTAATAATATAAATTAATAATAATGAAAAAAGAAAAAAGAAGAGATTAGAATTACCGAATATTTATTTTATTTATAGTACAAATATATATATATATATATATATATATATATTTATGTTTATTGCAAACAATTTACATAAATAATATATATATTTTTTTTTGTTATATAATAAAGAAATATTATTTGATTTATGCTTATCAGTGGCTGAGACTTACCGATAGTCATCGGTAAATTAACTTTTTAGCAAACATACGACTGTAGGTAAAGAAGATTCCTTGTTACGGTCAATGCAAGAATTTCTCTTATGAATTAGTTTATATCATATAAAATGTTTATTCCATTGTATACCGGATTTTATTTTAACCCATAAATTATATGTGCTAATTATAACCTGTTCATAAAATTTGATAAAACAGCTACGAATATATATTTCACATACACTTCCCAATTTCTGTAATACCATTTATCAGTATGTATCTGCATAAACTGTAAACGATAATTTATTGACTTCCGATACAAAAGTCTAAGAGTAACATATTTTTTATTGTTATTGTATGTAATTTTTCTAACTAAATAATTATATTCAAGTATAATATTTAGATATACATTTCATCAAGTAAAATCTGTTAGAAAAAAATTAAATAAGAAAAATGTTTTAGTTTAATGTAATGTGAATTTTACTAACAAATATACTGAGCAAAATGTTATCATTTCGTGCGTTTTTCGTGTGAGCAAAAACCATTATATTTATTTTATTATTTTTTTAGATATAAAATACGTTATAAGAGTAAGAAATAGTGTCACGGTATTATTTGACGATGAAACACATGAATATGTGATAAAAATTATCGCGAACTATGAGTAATTGTCATAAAATTTATGCACTTTGTAACCTTCGACGTACTGATGATATAGTCATTCGTAAAGTGCACGTTTTCTCTCTAGCCATAGTACATCACGTATATGCAAATTTCAGCCCACTTAACCCTTTACGTTAAGGCAGCGAGTCATATTCGTGACGTGTGAGTTAACTACTACCTTTACCAGCGATGTACAATGAGTTTTTCCTACAATAACCTACAAAATAATCACGATTTCACAAATTAATCCTATTTCTCTTTTATTAAAAATTCGTCGAACAAAAATTCGTCGAACTTTTATCTATATTTTTATATTAATTCTTAACAGTATAAGTCATTTTCAACTAAAGCATTTGCTGTCAAAAATTATGTTTAATATTATCGGAAAGTTACTGAGGGAACAGGAAAACGTTCTCCCAAAGTATGTTCCTGGCGCTAGTATTCTATCAGTTGCGAGTTAGCAGGGTTACTTTTCGCACATGCGCAGAAGAGGTTCCAGCGCGATTGCGCGAGAAAATGTCTATCAACCCCTGCAAGAGCGACTTTTGGAAGTTGGAATATTATTTTAAAGATTCTAGGCAAAGTTATTTGGAAGTACAGAGGGATGTTTACTCAAAGTCTTCCAGCTGATATCACACTGTTACGAAGAGTTTGTTTTCATGGAAAAATATCGTTTTATGAGAGTTTTTCTCGCAAACCAAAAATATAATGTCTGAAATATAATAAAACACATACATAACATAAATTTTTTGTCAAATGTCGAACTGACAGTTCTAGAAATTGAAGCGAATAAAAAGAACTGTTGTTTCAATAAAATCGTACCTACACAGAGAGAACGATTTATTGAATCAAATAAATGTTTTTTTGGAATAGTTCAAACAAATTATTTGATTGACACAACAAAAATGTTTCTTTGGAACTAAGCCGCAAATAAATATTTTTGTTGCTTCAAACAAAATTTTGTTTGATCAATCGAAAAATTCGTTTGGACTTTTCCAAAGAAACGTTTATTTGATTCAACCAAATCGTTCTCTCTTCGTGTATATTAAAAGCTCATATTTTTCACAATAAATTAGTACTAAAGAGTTGAATTTATAGTTTAAGAATACCTATGCATTTGTCTTCTAATAAGCTATCAGTTCTTATATGTCTTAATACTTAAAACACTGTTTTCTATATATATATATATATGTGTGTGTGTGTAAAATTTTAGATCGATATCTTAAATAGATTTCAACTACCGATTTTCGTCCGTAAGAAGGGATACTGCGCAATACTGTGTGTCGTGACGTTCGCGTCGCTGGGAATTTACCGCGCGATCCTATCGCGATGGCAATCGGCATCACGGACTTATTCTGGCGAGCAGTGCGCGTGCGATTTTCCACCTGGCTGATTTGTGATGATTTTCACGCTCGACTTCGCCGTCAATCTATCGCGAATAATGAAGAGCCGTTACAAGTTGCCTATACCCGAGGCTGGGCGCAACGGTGTCCCTTTTGTGATGCGCGCACAAAGCGATACGCGCGGCGCTCTTTAGCGATTGTGCACGAGAAAAAAGCGCGGGAAACGCGCGCTTCCACTTTAGAGTACTTGCTAATGAACACGGCGAAACCACGATTCTTCGACTACACGCTAATACGTAAACAAATAATGGACACGTGAACTTGGTCATTGAGACTCGAGAGGACCGATGAGTGGACTGTTTGTTATATAGAGCCAATGCTGTAGAAGTTAACGCAATTGAAGAGAGAATCAGATGAATAAAAACGGAAATACATTAGCTCGAGACATATTATGTTATAACTCACCTTTTATAAATACACCTATATATGTATATAACCAGGATTGGATAAGTTAATTGCTTCTTTTTTACTATATTAGGTTTAAAGTTAATGGCCTATTGATTTAGTTAAGTCAAAAATTACATAAACAAGAACTTTCTAAATAAATTAAATTTAAGTTAAAATAAAATCGACTTTTTACAATTAAGAGTTAATTATGCATACACATAATAATATATATATATATATATATATATATATATATATATATATATATATATATTATAATGTAATATATATTTATACACATTATATATATATATATATATATATATATATATATATATATAATGTGTATAAATATATATTACATTATAATATATATATATATATATATATATATATATATATATATATATATATATTATTATGTGTATGCATAATTAACTCTTAATTGTAAAAAGTCGATTTTATTTTATTTTTATAGGAAAATACCAACTGTTTTGTAATTAGGATTTTATTAAAAAAAAAACGCTCTCTGAGAGGAAAAAAATTCTACTGACTTCTTATTCCTTATATTTCTTATTTTATATTTAAGTAGTCCAGAATGATCTTAATATTGATGTGTTATTTTAAATATATAAATCATTAATAAGTTAATGCATTTTCGCTAACTAGTTTAAGTTCAAAGTTAACCTATTTAGAATAAACTAATTTATTAACTTTTAACTGATTCACTAATGATTACTCAACTCTGTATAAAAGCCTTCAATTTTGTTATCAACAAATCGCGTATCCTCTTAAGAGATAATGAAATACTTATTGCAGCAGTAGCTATAATCTTTTATATTTTGGTGACGATAATTTAATGTTACACGCAAGCTAAAATGTATGTGCATCTTTGTACCAGCTGAATTAATCCGAGTCGTGAAAATTGACCGACGCGGCTTTTTTTGGAAAAGATACGTGTGATTTGATCGCGTCGGTAAAAATAACGTCATTATATCAGTACCGAAATAAATAATGGGCGTTATTTGTTATACCGTGGCTGCCGAAGAAAACGCGAGGGAGAGGAGGAGAGTGCATTTTCGGGTCGACACAATAGCTCGTTATTCGTACCCACCGAGTTTGCTTTGAACTGGCGGCGCATCGTCAATACGAGACCATTAACGAACACGTGTGTACACATGTGCACTGTACTTATCTGGTCGATGCTCGTCGATGCATCTTCACGTGCCCCTTGTGTTGTGTAAAAAGTGTCCATTAGTCGCGTAATATAGTGAAGAGATTTTCGAGGCTGATATTTATCGCGGTGAGGCCCCTCTCGCGGAACTCGCCGATGCAATTCCGACCCGAATCGCAATCAAGCGTGACTGATCAGGGCACTTGAAAAATGGAAAAAAAGTCACGCGAGGTTTCTAGGTTTCGCGATACGAGCGGAATGAATGGCAACAGGAAAGAGCACTTAAGCAACTGCGCGATAAATCACGAACGAATACGAGAATTTTAATTGCACCGGTTAAAATTGGAAATATATACAGATATGAATTTAAGCAAATGGGATATCTCACGGCACATTTGTAAAGCTCCTCGTCAAACTTCGACTTACATGAGCTGAAAGTACTTGGCATCGAACTCATGTTACTCATGTACTCATGATTTTACACGATGCAAACTCCAGGAACCGCCTCGACTGATAAAACATTCATCCTTGCCGGACACACTCGAGCATGCGGAATTTCTTTTTCACGCTGTGTGATCGCGGAACGAGTCGACGGAAGAAGAAGAAAAATTATATATATATATACAAAAATAGGTCGACGGCCGCGTCGGTGTCATGGCTGACCGGCATCCGCGTAATTACCGGTGACGACACGTTTCCGCATCGAACAAAGGCATCCCGATGCGTTTCGCCGGCGAGGGTACCTTTCTCGACGAAAGCGCGGCGTTTTCTCGGAAAGCGCATAAAGGAAATAACGGCGCGTAATTACCGGGGCGTAATCGGAAGTTTACGAAATTAGCCGGGGGGCCTGCCCTTTCTTCCCTTGCGCCCGGCGAGAATCGCACCTCACGTGGCGGTGAGTCAGACGAGACGTGAAAAATGGTGCGCCTCTTTCGCTTCCGTTTGCTGTCGCTATTACGGTAATGCGTTCCTCGGGAGCCGGTTATTGCCGCGCGATGCGCATCGTGCAGTTCCGGATGTGCTTGCGCGACAAATTGTGCGATTAGTGTATCTTTGTCTGGTAAAAATCGCACAAATTGCCAGACTAATAGTACAAAATGCTGTACAGACAGTACAAACTGTAGTTCAAATAGCATAAATTGTGTACAAATTGTATTATAAATTGTAATATAAATTGTGGTACAAAAATCTAGCACACTAGAATAAAAAACGACCCCTTGTCAACTTTGCCTCTTTGTTATATAATAGACGGAATTGAAATGGCTCAACAGCGTTTAAACCTCATATTCCTACCTATTATAACGTTCTTTTAGCGCGCGTGAGTCGAAAATCCTTGCTATAATTTGCGGGTAATTCGGATGAGATGAGAAATGGTTCCAGTGAAGTAGATTAAGGTTAACAGTGCAGTAGACGGTACAACAGGAAGTTTATCGGCGCGCCTAACACAACTTTCTCAAGAATGTGACATATCTCCTACGGCCACTTGCCCTTTCAATTATCAGACCGCAGCAATGAGCGACGGCAATGGCGATACACGCGACACGCTCCGTCACGCGTCCCACGCGCGCTCAGCTTGCTCTCCTTCGCGGAATCGCAAATCGCGCGTGCACTCGCGCACAACAGTGAGTTCGATTGTTCATTAGGTGGAATAAAAGTGGCGGCGTTTCGCCGACGGACAGAGCCGACATTCCTGGAAGGAATCCTGCGCGCCAATCCTCTCGCCGATGCCAATTACCGATGCATTGTGCCGGCGCGGTATTGCTCGCGTGTGCGCATTGTCGCGCACAGGTCAATTTTTCCGCGAGCTTTCTGCAAAAACGTCCGCATCCCGTTCCGCGCGAAACTTCCGGTCGTCGTGTTTGTTCGCCGGGCGCTGTGACGGCGTGAGAGCGCCGGAAAAAAAGAGCGGCGCGCTGAAAAGCGCAGGTCGTGCGTGTCATAGCTGACGCGCCGGGCGTGCATCAGCAGCGAACGTATCGATGATGCGGCGCGTTAGGCAGTGAAAATGAAATAGGAGAAATCGATCGGACGTGAGTGAACGCGACTCACATCAACGATCACGCGAGAGCTGCGTGCATTACGCATTCCGACGGCATAACGTAACGATGTTACACTTGAAATGCGGCCGAAACGGCTGAAATAAAAATAATGTAGAATTGGATGCATTCGTGTCGAAAACCGCAGAGTCGTGCATTTAAAAAAAAAACGTCGGAATTAATTCCTACTACTTGAACGAAATGCAAAACAACGAAAATAATGTTCTCTCAAAACGCTACGTTCCGGTGACTTTATATAAAACTGTGTAACAAGATTTTGCACGAAGGATCGTTTTTTTAGTAAATCCAATGTGCTGAATACGAACAAATATGACCACGAAAACTGTCCATCACGTCAGGTTTTCAAAAAAATAGGGATTTAAATCCTTCCAAAATGCATTCTTGTCTATTTTCACAAATTCTCAACGCACGAACCAGACATGCCAGTGACTTCGAAACGGTCTAAAATTGATGCTTGAACCTTCATCTCCATTTTATAAAGTCGGAAACTTAATCCCTCATAGGGAAATGAAGCAATATCATAAACTCTGACTTTTTAAAATAAAAATAAAAATTCAAGCTTCAATTTCAGGCCTTCTCAAAATTATTGATATTTCTGGTTTATGCATTATCAATTTGTAAAAATAGTCAAAACACGTTTTTGAGGGTTTAAATCTCTATTTTTCTCGGAAACCTAACGTGATGGGTAGTTTTTGAGGTCATATCCGATTTGCTAAAGAAAGACTCTTCATGACAAAAATGCAAGAAATTGATCAAAATATGCAAGCAACATAATGTAATCGTTACAAACAATTCTTCACATTTGAACTACAGCAATCGCGTTACTCAACCAAATACCACTTCTATTTCAATGAACTTTTACATCCAATCTGGAGATCTGTGCTGGAGATCTTAGGAAAATTACCCGTGTTGGGTAATTATACGTGCCGGCTAAAGGAAATCTAACGAGCGCGTGATAAGAATCGTCGGTGCGTGAACGCGCAACTCACGCGTCCCAGCAGCTAGATTGATTTCCATTGTCATTATTTAAAACTGTTGACAGTGACTTCCATCAAGCTCGCTTCTTCCTTCGCGGCCCCTGCTCGTACCTGGCAGATGGGCCTGTTAAGTCATTATCGTTATTGTTCGTGCGCCGCGCGCGCGCGCACGACGGGGCACCCACCGCTCTGCTGCGTGGCTACGTTATAATATACCTGGTGGCGGAAATAGATCGCCAGTGACACGAAGGGAGACCGTGAGTCATGCCGGCGCCAATCTTCGCGGTTGCTTGTCCTGGCGCTGTTCGTGGCACGAGTCCATTTGGGACGAAATGAATTGTTCCGTAGAGAGAAAAAGGAAGGCGGGTGATTATTTATCGCGAGGCTTTCGGTGATAATTGCGGCGCGGCAAATCGAGCTTAAAATATGCGCATCGCATTCTCATGATAATTTCACTTTGTAATTAAAGTCGCGGTTACTTTGGAAATTTTCTCCTGAGCATCGAGTACGCGAAAAACGTTACGTCTCGATTAAGATCCTAAGTAGTTTTGTTTAATAACTGTTCAGTTATTGAACAAAAGTTAATATAACTATTCAGTATAATTCCCAGGAAACTGCATTACATTTCTACTAGGGATGTTTGTGATAATGCACAGGAATAAATTGTAAGTAAGGTCTATCTTGCTGAGGAGCATAGCAAATTTCATTAGAAACTTAGCAGATTTTCTAATAGCGCGTTTCAATTCCTAAAATATAAGTAGCGCATATAAGAGGTGAAAGGATAGTCAATTACTGCAGAATAACGGTTTATTTCTCAGTAAAATTCTATAGTAGTTTTTCTAGAATTCTCTCCGCGTGTGTAGAAATGGAATTCTCTTGCGAGGAAAAGGTAGGAGACAATGCCGAACTCGAGTTCGCGCATATAGTTGCACGTGCCTAGTTTGCTGAATTACACTATTAGTAACTGCGTAACTGTTTCTTTTCTAGCTTCGCCGTATTGGGCGCATAGACAGCATCGATTGGCATGCGCGGACGGAAGCGAACTGTTTCGTCGAGAAAGGGTTGGCCCCTGACGTTCAATGCGATTGTCTCCACGAGGCCCAATTGTGGCGATCTAGCGCCGCCACTCACCGTTCATTCATTCTATCAGCGGGTTGGCCGTAATTTTCAATTGTTTTCGTTATATTTAAAAAAAAAGGCGATATATTACGATGGAAATTCCATAGAATTTTCAAATGCAAATCTACAATCCTTCAAATCAGGAATTCGAGACTCTAAGCTTTTTATGGAATTTACAATTTCAAAAAATATAGAATGTAATGTCACTAACCGTCGGATGCAAAGCAGCTTGAGAGAGAAATCGCGATTCTATTGTGAGCACAAAAATGTACCCATATGATAAGTAGAAAGATGTACATTCACCGAGATTATTACAAAAAAATGCTGTGTACCTCAAAGAAGATTAATCTATTCATTCATTGTCGACTGAGGAACGTCAGTGACAATGAAACTTCACGGCTCATCCGCGACGCATTATAATTGCGATTATGTTCGCGAAACACGCGTACGACCACGTTCGCCAACGCAACACGCGTATTTAGCACAGGCGAACCTATTTATGCACGAGACTGGCTAGTTATACGCACATGGCGACGTGCGGCTACACAGTCATCTCTATTTCGACCGAACGGCGGCGTCAGCGTGGGTCGTGAAGAACGTCAAAGAGTTCATTCCTATGTCGTAGCTATGTACGTGTATGTGTATGTATATGTGTAGGCGGAATATTTACCTTCCTGAGTCGTAGATCGAAATCAGAGCTCGTTTGCGAAAATGCTGCTTTGAGATCTAATCAAGCCGGAGATTGTGTCGTTCTTAAATATCACCTTTCGAAAATAGCGCCGCGATCAATAAGCATCATAGAACTGTAGCAAACGCAAACGATCACCTATTCATATCTCTAAGAGGGCCATATTAATAGTCGTTACTAGAAACTTGCCTCAGTTATGAGACATTCAGATTTGAATTTAGGTTTGTATTAATGGTTATTACTTGAGAGTTATCTTAAATAAGATAATCATACTCAAATTCAGAGCTATACATAAACTTTTTCAGTTACTATTATAAATATAAATATCGCATATGTTATAGTTTAACTGAAAAATTTGAATCTAATTCTGAATAAAAATTTGAGCATCTCATATCGGACAAGTTGTGTCGGTTCAAGTGACAACCACTAATACAGACCTTAAATTTTTCAGCTAAATCGCAATGTAGTATCACGTATATTATTCACATGTATGATTCAAGTAAAATATTTAATCTAACTCTAGATTCAGATCTGAATATTTCCCATGGAACAAGTTTCAAGCAAGGACTATTAATACAGGCTTAACACGACTCTCACTTCAAGGTATATCCTCTTGCAAAAAGAAAATTAAAGAGTTTTATACGTATACTACTATATATTTCAAAAGATATTTATTTTTTGCGATCGGCTCTTACTGGCCTTCGCCTTACTTTCGTTATTTTTTTAACTTCGCATTTCTCCTTTGCACTTTGCGCTGATGACTAATTAGAATTAGCATTTAAGTGTGCGTACGTTAAGAATTTGTGAGTCACCGCGCTGAATTTGTCCGCCTTAAAATAAACGACACTCGAAATGCTGAGCGCGCAATCTGCCATTACAATTTTATTGAGCTTCGAGGCGTCACACACTGATCTCATCGGATTGTAATTCACACGTATCGCGAGTTTATAATTATGCACGATTCCGGTGGCCCTCAAACGCGGCGGACCAAAACGATCATGAACGACGAATAAAAAATAACTCTATTGTCACGTGACAGGAACTACAACGATTTCTCGGGGGAATTGGTTCGATAATAACACCGATATAACCTGGACGGCTCGGATGTCCAATTAAAGGTCGCCTGGAAAAGTTTCCGGCCAGTTTCTCGTTCATTGCACGGCCCCCTCGGGATTAGTCTGCTTTATTACTGGGAAATCGGGAATTTCTCTCATAAAGTAACGTGGTGCACTATTAACACGGTCCCGCAAATTAACATTCATATTTTCCATTGAAATCGATTGAATTCGAATAACGCTTGCACACACAAAAAGTAATATTTATCTTTAGTTCTTTAGTTATCAAGATAAAGCTTGATTACGTTACTACGATCAAGCGAATTGCAATTTAATCTTATAAAAAATATAAATAAAAAATAATGTCAAAATCAAGCTCATTGGAGCTGACTCCCCTATACTATATGATTTGATATTTGAGGTTTTGTGGTATCCATGAATATTAGATTTTGTTTCCGGATTTGAGCCGCGTGGATTCTTCTTTATCTGATTCCGACATTTTGCGAACATTTCAGTCCGTCTCATCAGGAAAGAACGACCCGATGCCGGGCTCGAATCCAGAAACTAAATCTAATAATACTATATAATTACTAAAAATAAATACCTAACTAAAAATATAATTTATTGCAAAATTAATTATTGCAATAAAATTAAATTCTACAGCAATTTCACACGGAAAATAAGTTATCCTTCGCTAATTTAACCGATTAATAGCAATATAATTACAGCAAAATATATTTGACTCATGAATTACTAACATGGGTATAAAATAGATAGATAAGTGCAACACCGCCGAGCATGGTATTGTTAAACGTAAATACATGAGAGAGAGAGAGAGAGAGAGAGAGAGAGAGAGAGAGGGAGAGAGGGGAGAGAGAAACGAAACCAGTGTCTCTTCGCTTTCGCTGTGTGAAACGCACGAGTGTTTGTCGTTCGCGTACATCACTGTGCTACATGAAAGTGTAGGACGACCGAATGCATGCACTCTGAGTGAAATATGTTCGTTTGCATTTCACTCAGAGAGCGCGCATTTGGTTGCTCCATTACACACTCGCACAACACAATGTACATGAATGAGAAATATGCCTCGTGCATAAAAAGATAGGACTGAAATGTTGCATTTGCTCTTTCTCTATCTCCTGCGTGAATCGCACTCAACAACAGAACATTCCTTCTATTTTTACCATGATCATGTAAATAATTTTGCATAAAGTTTTCTCTAAAAGAATCAAAACTTTCTCCATTTTTATTTGAAAGACTAATGTTGCTTTCAATGAAACATGAATTAGTAAATAAAGCTACTTGTGGGCCAAAAGACTTGCTCAAAGTTCTAATGTTCTCCAACAAATATATTTTATTTGCGAGAGAATGCAAACGCAGAGGCAGATGTATAACACAAAGTAATAAACACGCGCGGCGAAGAAAGCGGCTGATCCGAATCGATTGGTGAAAAGGGCACCCACGAAATAGTGAGACCGCACAGATGTCGGAAGCAGGATGGTCAGGTCAGGCCAGGTGTGAAGTTGGGCACGCGTTGTGTCTATGAAAAGTGCGTTAAAAGGTGGCCCGACGCGGCAGCAGGAACAAACGGGAGGATTGTGAATGGACGATCTCGTTACGCGCCGAGGTAAGGACGCAACGTTGGAGGGCGATTACGGCGACAAAGAAGCGACGCGAAGGAAACGAGTTTTCAAACGGTATTCTTACTTATTCAGGGGGAAATGAGGGCC
>NW_022639578.1:738793-740004 GCF_010583005.1 Odontomachus brunneus | reverse complement strand
TTGAATCAAATAAATGTTTTTTTGGAATAGTTCAAACAAATTATTTGATTGACACAACAAAAATGTTTCTTTGGAACTAAGCCGCAAATAAATATTTTTGTTGCTTCAAACAAAATTTTGTTTGATCAATCGAAAAATTCGTTTGGACTTTTCCAAAGAAACGTTTATTTGATTCAACCAAATCGTTCTCTCTTCGTGTATATTAAAAGCTCATATTTTTCACAATAAATTAGTACTAAAGAGTTGAATTTATAGTTTAAGAATACCTATGCATTTGTCTTCTAATAAGCTATCAGTTCTTATATGTCTTAATACTTAAAACACTGTTTTCTATATATATATATATATGTGTGTGTGTGTAAAATTTTAGATCGATATCTTAAATAGATTTCAACTACCGATTTTCGTCCGTAAGAAGGGATACTGCGCAATACTGTGTGTCGTGACGTTCGCGTCGCTGGGAATTTACCGCGCGATCCTATCGCGATGGCAATCGGCATCACGGACTTATTCTGGCGAGCAGTGCGCGTGCGATTTTCCACCTGGCTGATTTGTGATGATTTTCACGCTCGACTTCGCCGTCAATCTATCGCGAATAATGAAGAGCCGTTACAAGTTGCCTATACCCGAGGCTGGGCGCAACGGTGTCCCTTTTGTGATGCGCGCACAAAGCGATACGCGCGGCGCTCTTTAGCGATTGTGCACGAGAAAAAAGCGCGGGAAACGCGCGCTTCCACTTTAGAGTACTTGCTAATGAACACGGCGAAACCACGATTCTTCGACTACACGCTAATACGTAAACAAATAATGGACACGTGAACTTGGTCATTGAGACTCGAGAGGACCGATGAGTGGACTGTTTGTTATATAGAGCCAATGCTGTAGAAGTTAACGCAATTGAAGAGAGAATCAGATGAATAAAAACGGAAATACATTAGCTCGAGACATATTATGTTATAACTCACCTTTTATAAATACACCTATATATGTATATAACCAGGATTGGATAAGTTAATTGCTTCTTTTTTACTATATTAGGTTTAAAGTTAATGGCCTATTGATTTAGTTAAGTCAAAAATTACATAAACAAGAACTTTCTAAATAAATTAAATTTAAGTTAAAATAAAATCGACTTTTTACAATTAAGAGTTAATTATGCATACACATAATAATATATATATATATATATATATATATATATATATATATAT
>NW_022639578.1:719364-732568 GCF_010583005.1 Odontomachus brunneus | reverse complement strand
GAGAGAGAGAGAGAGAGAGAGAGAGAGAGAGAGAGGGAGAGAGGGGAGAGAGAAACGAAACCAGTGTCTCTTCGCTTTCGCTGTGTGAAACGCACGAGTGTTTGTCGTTCGCGTACATCACTGTGCTACATGAAAGTGTAGGACGACCGAATGCATGCACTCTGAGTGAAATATGTTCGTTTGCATTTCACTCAGAGAGCGCGCATTTGGTTGCTCCATTACACACTCGCACAACACAATGTACATGAATGAGAAATATGCCTCGTGCATAAAAAGATAGGACTGAAATGTTGCATTTGCTCTTTCTCTATCTCCTGCGTGAATCGCACTCAACAACAGAACATTCCTTCTATTTTTACCATGATCATGTAAATAATTTTGCATAAAGTTTTCTCTAAAAGAATCAAAACTTTCTCCATTTTTATTTGAAAGACTAATGTTGCTTTCAATGAAACATGAATTAGTAAATAAAGCTACTTGTGGGCCAAAAGACTTGCTCAAAGTTCTAATGTTCTCCAACAAATATATTTTATTTGCGAGAGAATGCAAACGCAGAGGCAGATGTATAACACAAAGTAATAAACACGCGCGGCGAAGAAAGCGGCTGATCCGAATCGATTGGTGAAAAGGGCACCCACGAAATAGTGAGACCGCACAGATGTCGGAAGCAGGATGGTCAGGTCAGGCCAGGTGTGAAGTTGGGCACGCGTTGTGTCTATGAAAAGTGCGTTAAAAGGTGGCCCGACGCGGCAGCAGGAACAAACGGGAGGATTGTGAATGGACGATCTCGTTACGCGCCGAGGTAAGGACGCAACGTTGGAGGGCGATTACGGCGACAAAGAAGCGACGCGAAGGAAACGAGTTTTCAAACGGTATTCTTACTTATTCAGGGGGAAATGAGGGCCGGCGGTACCGTTGCTCGGTTCTCGATGAAAGCTTCTGTTAAATGTAACGCAGCTATGAGATGCGATTACCAAGGGAAATCGCGTGGGTTAATTCAACCCTCATATGGGCACCTTAATCTGGCACACTGGGATCATTCTCGTCCTCACTTATTTACATCCCGTAAAAGTGCATCAAAAATCAAAATATACCAAAAATAATAAATATACTTTCAATCTGTAGAATGAGATTATGTGCAGATATGACCGTAATATTCACTTTATTGCAAATATGAAGAAAAACGATGAAAACGTGAGTTTAAATAAAAATATGTAGCTTTTCTAAAAATGAATTTAAGAAATCAATACTGGAATTTTCTAATCAGTACTCTTGAAGAACACATTTAACAACAAAAATATTACAATTTATCAAGAAATATAATTATTTTTTCTGTCGCTCCTTCACTCTCTATCGGTCTCTCAATTGATCTCTCGCTTTCTCGCACTTTCACTCGCATCTTCGTTCTCTTCCTTACTCTCTCGCTCTCTCGTTCGCTCATTTGCTCATATTCTCACCAACTATAATTTTTCTTAGTGCGTGAACCGAAAGCGCTCATTCGTTCGTGGCTAATTCAAAATTAATATCGAATGTAGCAAAAAATAATTCTAATATGTCAGATTAAGATTAACATTTATCGTCTTGTTACTTTCTCACATTTATATGCGTGTAACTATCGAGGAGCGGAAAGTAACGAGATCCATGAGGATTCTAATGTGCGAATGCGGATTGTGAAATTCTTATAATATTTTTCATCCCGTGTGGCAATTATACTCGATCGATAACATTAAGCGCGTGTATTATACTGCATCACTTGGTTGGGAATATTATTTGCGTGTGTATCTGGTATATTAATATTCTATTATTTCGAATCATCAATCAAACTCGTATGCATATTGAATCATCGATGCAGGTACATTCGACTGAATAAATCGCACATGTCGACAGCGCGGCTTTGTCGAACGGAACATCGCGAAGACAGAATATTGATTCCCTCAAAAGACGCCATTCCTCCGAGTAATATCTCGAAACATCCAAGAAACCCGATTGCCGTCATTAGTACACGGCAAAGCGCATTTGTTAATGCTCTCATGATTCATGGAAAGTTCGCCGGCGCAAGCGAGAGTATTGGAATAACGATCCGGGTTAAGCCCAATTAGACAGTATTATGCGCCGTCCGATGAACTATGGAGCAGACAATCACGGCACGGCCACATCCGTCACGTGAGGGACGACGGACGATAATCGGGCGCATTATGGGCCCTTCACGAATTATGCAAACTTGACCCCCGGTTATGACTATAATTCCGATCGCCGGACGTAAAACGCGCATTGACGTTTCCGGGAACATATATATATAATGGTTTGACGAAATATAATAATTTCTCGGACCTCCGTCGGACACTCGTGAGAATCCGCGAGTTGCCTGGCCCGCGCAAATGAAACACGCAGTTACGTGGGAATCATGATAGCCCGCGCAGTAGTCGAAGATTCTTCACGGAGAGGCATCTTCCCTGCAATTGCCGAGAGTGCAGCACACAGCCGGCTGAAGGCGCGGGACGAGGCTGCGAAAATATCATCGCACGACCGAAACAATCCAGAATATTCCATCCAGAATATTCCGTTGCGGACGGAACACGCTGTGCAAAAATACGGAAAGAATAGAATCCTCTAGGTTTACGATGGAACCGGAAATTTTAATCGCGCTGGAAAAATACCGCGCGCATTTCCGTCGCTTCCGTCATTTCCGCAGCTCACAGAAACAAAGCCAACAAAGCATGGCTTTTCTGATGAAGACATAACGAACGAGCGCGCGAGGCCGAGCTGCAGCTTCCAGGCGGATCGAGATCGGAGGCCGGAGGTAACACGACTTGGGAGGCGTCGCCGTAACGACGAACGTACGGAGAGAACGTGCGCTTTTACGGCGCTATCCTCATGTCTCTTTACGAGGATTTATGATATACGACGCCACACGACCGTCGTAAGAATCGCGCTGCTCGGTATAACAGAGGAGGCGTAATCGCGCGGCGATTTATTACAAATTATTCCGCCGCCAAATACGGCGCCTCCGACGGACGCTAAGATGGAGAAATTATCGGCGAGAAGGAGGTTCAATCGCGAAGTACCGATATATCGTCAGATGTGTGCGCACGCTCGAGTGATAAGCGTGATAATTGATCGCTCAATTTCTGCGGGACATCTTGCGTAAAGTTGCGCACACTAAAGTTCCTTCAGCTGGAACCAGAGAGAAGCATGAAAGCGACCACCGGCCTGATTTCAATGGCGAGAGCTAGGCGCATTTTCGAGACGCCATCTAACAAAGTTACCTTGAACTAAAAGGAACTAGTTCGTTAGGCGCATTTTCGCGGTGGTGACGATAAAAAAATGCGCCTGCTTCGTGCCCGTTATGTTTCCGTACAATGATAATAAGTTAGAAAAGGACAGATGTCCAATCGCTCTGTTCTTGTCTCACCACTGATGAGCGAACCGCGCGACGTAGGCACGAAACCAGCTAACAGCGAACTTATCGCAAAGCTAGATCACATCTCATCAGTCTCGTTTTTCTCGCGCTGCGTTCTGCGTAATTTTGTAAGGAAAAAGAATTTGGGAACTGGACAATATGAAACAATAAATAAATATACAAATTTAAACATGCCGCTCATATTTTTTACTTATTTCTCGGCAGCCACAAAAGATATCGATGTGATTCAAAGAAAACTATGTTCTCCACAATTTATTCTTTTGGAATTCAGAGTTTACAATAATATTAATAATACCAATACTATAATAATACTATTAATAACGGTTTATTAAATAAGCCGTGGAAGCATGCGTATTTTTCGAACGTCGCTGACAGCCATTTTACTACCGATTACGTTTTTCGCACATTTCTCGGCAACCAATAAAGATATCAAGATGACTCAAAAGGCACTATCTACCCCATAATTCATCTTATTGGAATTGGTAGTTTATAATAATACTAATAATACCGGAGATCTAACAACTCGGTTCGAATCTCAGTTCAATAATTTAGCAGAAAAATTTGGCGAGATATGGTGAGATATACGAGGACTGCTCCGTAAGTTTTGCGACTAGTAAGGAAAACACGGTAATTTGTCATTGAAAATGGCTTTATTGTCTTTCAAAGTATTTTCCATGATGATCAATACATTTCTGCATTCGCTCAAACCATTTATTATAGCATCCATGCCACTCCGAAAGTGGTACCTCCAAAACATGTGTTTTAAATGCATTAACCGCTTCTTCTGGCGTCGAAAATCGTTGACCACGCAGTTTATTCTTGATGTTCGGGAACAAAAAGAAGTCATTGGGTGCCAAATCAGGACTGTACAGTGGATGACCCATTAATTCGATGTTTTCACTGGTCAAATAGGCGGTTGTTTGAGCCGATGTGTGAGAGCTCGCATTGTCATGGTGAAGAATGATTCGTCGTCTTGAGTTGTTTTTCCTTATTTGGCCGAAGACTTCTGGCAAACAAATGGTTGTGTACCATGACTCAGAATTGACCGTTCTACGTTTCTCTAAGGGTTCTGTTGCCACATGACCAGTTTTTCCGAAAAAACAGGTGACCATTTGTTTCGAAGGGCTTCGAGCGCGAACAACTTTTGTTGAGTTAGGTTCACTTTGAAAGACCCACACAGTCGACTGCTGTTTAGTTTCCGGCTCATATGCATAGATCCATGATTCATCACCTGTGTAGAGGTTATATACGGCATTTGACGTATCTCGATCGAATTTCTTCAGCATTTTTTTGCACCAATTTACATGATTCTTTTTTTGAACAATTGTCAAATTGCGGGATCCAACGTGAACAAATTTTTTTTACGGCCAAATGTTCATGCAATATCGTTTGTATGCAATTCATACCAACACCCAGGGAAGCCTGAATCTCACGATATGTCACATGTCGATCTTGCATTATCAATTCACGCACAGCATCGATGTTTTCTGGCACAGCAGCTGATTTTGGACGACCTTCGCGAGGTTCGTCGGTGAGCGAACTACGACCACGATTGAATTCATTAAACCAGCGACAAATAGTGGCCTTGTGTGGTGCTTCATTGCCAAAAGTGGAAGCATGTTGATCGATGCACTCTTGTCTCGATAATCCACGTAGAAAGTCGTAAAAAATCATTGCACGAAAGTGTTCTCGTGTTAATTCCATTTTTTCGCTGAGACACAATTTTCAAATCACTGTAAACAATACAAGTAGCCTCCGTACGACAAAACGTTTCGAGTAAAAAAATCTTCCAAACTATCAAACTTTTTGATTGTAAGGTTAGATTTTACCTAGCAACGCCAGTGTTGCCAAGTCGCAAAACTTACGGAGTAGCCCTCGTAGAGTGGATCCAACGTTAAGAATGCGACTTTGGGACTTTGGAAAATTATTTTCAACACTCTGAGCGTGTTACTGAGAGGGTAACATTAACAAACATTGTCATCCAAGAGACGATACAGAGCGAAATACGCACACTTCACGTCACTTCTAAAAATGCACCTTTGCAAACGCGAAAATTACATTAAAAAACTGTAAAAAATTATCTCAGAATGTGCTCTAGATTCTAACATTGTATGACCTAAATAATCTGCAGTAACATGATCGACTTTCGGCCCATGCCCGAGAATCTGACTTTACCACGAGGTTAAACTGGATCCAACGTTACGCGATTTTCAGATATTGTAAAATTATTTTCAAAATACGGGACGTATTACTGAAGGAATAGAGTCACATTGACGTACATTATGATCCGGGAGACGATGCAGAGCGAAATAGTCAAACTTCACGTCATTTTCGAAAATATATCTTTGTAAACGCGAAAATGACTTTAAAAACCTGTAAAAAGGTTCCCAGAATCCCCGAATCTACTCTAACACTATATGATCTATATGATGCTAACACTATATGATCTAAATAACCTGCAGTAACATAACCAATTTTCGGTCCATGCTCGAGAATCCGAATTTCCAACGACGCTAAATTGGATCCAACGTTATGAACGCGACTTTGGACAATTGGAAAATTATTGTCAAGATTCTGGGTGTATATCTAAGGGAGTAGAGTAGCATCAAGACACATTGTCATCCAAAAGACGATGTAAAGCGAAATACGCACACTTCATGTCATTTTCGAAAATATATCTTTGCAAACGCGAAAATTTCTCTAAGAAACTTTAAAAAATTATCCCAGGCTTAACTAACTCGGTTTAATAAATTAGCGGAGCCTCAAAATACATCGGTTCGAATCTCGGCTTAATGGTTTAGCGGAATCTCAAAACACTCGTGTCCGAATCTCGACTTAATAGTTTAGTGGGAAATCGAAACATTTCGGTTCGATTCTCGGGTTAATAATTTAATTTGTCGTCTTTAATTTGTCGAAATTTAATCGTCGTTTTATCATCGCGGTGTTTATGTATTGCCAGAGAGATGGCAAAAATGTGTAGCTAACGAGGGACGATATTTTGAATAAACAATTTTTTGTATTTCTCTTGAAATTTTCCATTTTTCATTGATCAAAAAACCCGGAAACTTAGTTGCGCACTTAGTATATTAATCAAATATATTATATAACATACAAAGCATATAAACATGACATGTTGAAATATATCAGTTCATTATATGATCAAGAAATAACCCAATGAGAAGGAAGCTTACCGAATCGAAACTTCAATTGGCCATTGTTATGTAAGAATGATCCAATTCAAAAAATTATAAGCTTTTCTCAATGAATGCTCCATTCACCTCTTTTTAAAACAAACAAAAAAAATTCAAGTTTTATAGATATTTGAAATGAATTAGGAAATAATTTTTTTATTTTTTAACAGTCGCATCTTTTTGCACATTTTTCTCAGGATTGAGCTAGCCAGTACTCTTAAAGAATTGGAAATGCTTGACTCGTTGAACTATTGCGAAGATCTCAGAACTAAATTCTTTGGTTGGATCATTCTTACGTAATTCTGGCGAATTGCAAATTCCAATTCTTACTTCCCATCAGATCTAATGCGATTTACGTCTACGTGCATGCAATCTACATAAAGTGACGCTTTGTATCTACTATATGAGCGTCTAAATTGAGTGCTCACCATTGCGCGTCATCTCACGGTGTCCAGCCATCTTGTTGTTGCATCTAACACTGCAATGGTCCTTGCGTCCCACGTCGCCTGTAATTCACTCCCGACTACGGTAATACTCGTTGAACCAATCAATAATCTAAGATAATTAATTAATAAATATATGTATAGTAATCTAACGGAATTTTCACGAAAAATCCCGTCTTTCTTGGGGGATACACTCCGAGTTGCGAATTGCGTAAAATATCGCGAACTACGTCTTTGAGGAAATGTCGGCCTTTCGGATAAACGACGAGTATGTGCGACGAATTCAGAAACTGTCCGATCGAGTTGTAGTGTATCGCTTTGATACACGCGCGACGCGAATTGCTTACGAAGAAAACGGAATTCGCGAGCGAAGGGAACACGCGACGCGAATCGAAGACCGATATCGCGAAATCTTTCGACGCGTGGGCGAAGTAATCTATGCGATATTCTCACGTACGATACGGAATATCCCTAATGTAACGATGGTGCAATACAGTTCCGCAATATTTTTACGGATAACAGCTCCGCAATATTTTTGCGAAGACAATTCCGCAATGCTTTTGCGGATAACAACTCTGCAATATTTCTGCGAAATTCGCTCGCGACTCTTCCGCAAATACGATTCGTTGAAATTCGCACACCTTTCAAATTAATAATCGTAAACGCGAACGTGAATAAAAATCAAAAACTATGAAAATTGTGACGATAGAAATAAAGATTCCATTCAAAATTCACATGAAAAAAATGTTACCTCGTGAGACGTCTGTCTTCGTTCGATTGAACTTGTCGCACGCTGTATAAGTAAACAAACATTGGCTTGAATGTCTGACTTGTATACATCGCGTTTTTCGCGAGGAATCAATGCTCGCTAGCATTGTCTCTATTGTGTCCCGCGTTAGGAAACTAACTCTAAGTGAGAAATTGAAACCTGAAAATTTTCCGACGATCGTGAAATTAATTTTTTATATAATCACATTAGATCGCTTCGTGCAGATGCCGCACGATATCGAATTTAATAATGAAACACGAACTCTACTTTATGAAATGCAATCGTGATTCAAGCCCATGCGAGAGAGAAAATTAACGATCGGCGAAAAACCTATAGCGTGAATCAAATGTAATTGCGTATTTTCTGTAGCGCGATCTCTGTGGCGCAATCTCTTTGCGCGTTGGCACACTGCTCGAGACACTTGGAAGATCGCATTTAATAAAACTGAATAATTTTATAAAAATATTATTTATGAAATAGTATTTATGAATAATTTTGAATATCCAGTGCGTATACTTAATATTTTAAGCATTTACCAGATAGTGTTGGAATTTGATTAATCAAAATTTTCTCCAACAAAAATCGTCAACCAATCAATAATCTAAGATAATCAATTAATAAATATATGTATAGTGGGAGAAAAATACTTGAAAATTTATTTGCCAAATTTATGTAAAATATGTAGTATTACTAATACTATTATATAAAAAAGAGATCTTCCAATTGTTTCGAGTAATGTGAATTTTATTGGACGGCACGTACACATACTACAACTACAACAAAGTAAATCGCATTAATTCGATAGACATGCATTACATTGCATTGATTCGATAGGCATGCACTACATTGAAAGACTTTTTGTCTTTCTATTATCAATATGTTTCTTATTTTGACTCACCAAACCGCCGATCAGGGTAGCGATCAGAGGTCACATTCTGCTTTCGTTTCTGGAACAGAAAAATGCTATTTCGCCGATTAGATTCGTACATTGATGTCGATTTGAGTAAAGAAATTTGAAAGATTAAAAAAAATTAACGCGATATTTTTCACGCTGTAAGAATTTTTTGGAATGCATTCACACTTAAAATATTCCACTTTACTTTTTCTCGACGTAGCAAATAAATCTCTTAATCAGAACAAATCAATATTTTTCAAGTGGTGATGTTACTCAGAAAAAATTCTCCCCGCGTGAAATTTAACGCGATCTTTGATTCGATTCAAATCATCTCGATTTCGAGCAAAAGCATTATCAATGTTGTCGGATTTATAATTACAAATGCTAATTAATGAAGCTCCTAAGAGCCTTCTTCGAGCTAACCTCGCTCGGCTAACCTAAGAGTCGGCTGGTCGTCTGCTTCGTTTCTGCAACAGAAAGCAGATTTAATTTAGTATTACACACGACAATGCAGGCATTAAGAAACTCGATTTCAAACAACAGAATTTCCAGTTTTATCGGATTTATCGGAATTATAAATTCAAATCAGTGAAACTCACGCCAACTCTGCCAGACTCGAGCCGGATCTTCCGGCGCAGCATCCCCCAGGCATCGCATCTCCTAGAGCCGCGTGACTGCATCTCCTCTATTGGGTCTCTGTAACTGTGGGGAACGCTTTGTGTTTCTATCGTTCGCCTATTTTTTACTTTGGGAAGATAATTGACGTGGAGGCGGAATTAGTTAACAATACATACATTCTGTCAAGAAAGTACCGGGAATTGTTAAATAAAACACATATATTTCATTTATTCATCAAAATGTATTGGGTCGCCTTCAAAGTAGGCTCCATTTGAAGCAACGTACGTATGCCATCTGTTCGAGATTCGAACCAACACGACGGTTAACTTCACGTAAGCGAGGACCGGTGACCGTTGCGGCAATCGTTTGTTTGATATAAGCATCACTCGATGCTCTAATTAGGCACAAAAGCGACGCACTTCGTCCTTCCTATGTTGATCGCACGTGCGTATCACGTGCGATCCCAGCATCGCGATGCCAGCGAGCCGTCGGCCGTCGTAAGGATCCGATCGCCATGGCAACGGACCGCACAAACAAGGATTCCGCGAATCAGCGGGCGGCTCGCGCCGCGAAAAGCTCGCGTTCCTCTACGAATGTCTAAATAAGGAAATGTAGACTCTCGCTCGTGGCGAAAACCGTTTTCGCCTTGCTTCGCTGGCCCAATCCACGCACGTCGTAGCCCTTTCAAAATTGGTATATATGTGACCGCTCAACGCGGCTCTACAACTCCAATTTTACTTCTCTTCATAACTCGCAGCATTGAGCATCTAGTTTTGGTTTACACTAAGCGGTCTGTTATAAGCGTGGCGAGTTATCTTGAGCTCACATCCCACTGGGGCCTCGGCTGACCTCAGTCGAATCCGAAACACCATCGTTTTTTCCAATCTTCGAAACATTTCTTATAGGCGCTTTCCGGGATGGCCTTTAGTTCACGCGCCGATTTTTGTTTGATGGCTTTAATCGACTCAAAACGGGTACCCCGGAGCGGCAATTTCAGTTTTGGGAAGAGGAAGAAGTCGCACGGTGTCAAATCTGGTGAATATAGTGGTTGTTCAAGTGCTGCCCGCGGACGACCTGCCACTATCGCTGCCAGGTGACGAGAGATCTTCCGGCATGATGGGCGGAGGTGACCGCAGAGATCCGGAACCCACGGAACTCGTGGGCGACAGGCCGCAATGGTCCAGGGTGGTCCAATAAGGGTAGCTCCTGGCGATGGGTCGTTGGATCGTCGAGCAGGTTAACGCACTATGAGGTGGTGGTGAGACCGATGGGTGAGATTCAGGGGGAGAGTGCGGGTACGGTTCAAGTTGTTGAGTTTTTAGCGAAAAAATCAGTCACAATCGTAGCTCGGTGAGACGGCGCATTCAGGTCTTTTGGAACAAGTCTTGCGGCGACGCGTCTCATACCCAAATTATCGACCAAAATCGAACGAACGGACTCATGGGACATGTTAAGTTTGTGTGCTACCTCTCTTAAGCTGGAATGACGGTTTTCGAGTACAATTTCTTTCACTTTTTCGATGTTATCTTCGGTCAAACTTGTCGACGGGCGTCCAGAACGAGGCAAGTCTTCGACGACTTCTCGACCCTCCTTGAAGACTTTGTATCACTCATATGCACATGAAATTTCGTTCACAACACAAAATTTGAGACAAATTCTTTGTTCAATATTTTCACTCATTGTAAAAATCGGCACGCACTACTGACATCGACTGACTTAACCAGCTGTTGTAAACACTCTGATTGATAGATTCCACTCTAACTTGGCATCATAATTAAGGACAGTTGTACCAACCTGGGAAAAAAATTTTTTATACCTTCGACTAGCACGGGCAGTTTAAATCGACAATTCCCGATACTTTTTTAACAGAATATATATTTAAGCATTTCACAAGGAGCTGATTTATCTACAACAGGCGTGTTTACCATCCTTCTTGCGTGAAGTGTTCCTTTTTGGTCTTGCCGGGGGAATCTGCGTTCCCCGATGGTTACTCGGTGGAGACGTCTAGGTACTCCGGTCCCGAGTGGGTGTGATGAGGGCGGTCTTACGACCAGTGTGCTGGGCGAGTTTTAAACTTCTTTGGGGAGGACTCAGCACTGCAGTTACAAGCATGCAAGACCTTTATATTGCAAGCGGCCCTTTATATTGTAGCACTCACGAAGAATTGAGCGCGACTGCCTAGCGGCGCGACGCGAATAACGCTAAATAGCGTCTTCCCGAACACAGCCTATAACAAACGCAGTTCAAGTACACAAAATGGCCGCCTCAGAACAAACGACGGAACACGAACGCGATGCGGAACTTCAACCCGTCGATACGAGTGACAGGCGGCGCGAAACTCGACGACACCTCCTCTGTTGGCGCCGAATGACTCCAAGGCGATGCACGCCGCTGGCAAGCGGAGACGGCACGTCTTGTGCGGGAATAACGTTCGAAGATCGAGGGTTCTACACGCGCTGCTTCCTCTCGATCCGACTTCTCGTCTTCTTTTCGGGCGACTGGCACTCGGCCGCGTTAGGGTGCGTTCAGATTCCTCATCCGGGTGCACTCTATTACTAGAAACACTATAGTATATGTGACATATATTATAGCACTTCTAGTAATAGAATACACCCGGATGGGGAATCTGAACGCAGCCTTAAGGCCTTCACACACACTTTCCGTAACAGTAATCGTAAGATGTAACGTAAGAATTAACCAATTGCGATGGAGTATTCACAAAAATGGCGACCTTATGTTTCGACGATTCTCAACGTGATTGGTCAATTCTTACGTTACGTCTTACGGTTACTGTTACGGAAAGTGTGTGTGAAGGCCTTTACATGGCACATCACGTAAGCGCCAGTGTAACGCTGTGATAGGCTCGCGCTCAGGCCTGCCTGCGCATGCCCCGCTGAAGCCTAGAACAGCGGCCGCGAGAGGAGCTGCTGCTTCCTGCGGCTTGGCACGCTTGTGCAAGGCAGCGCCGCTTGTGACGGCGTGCGAGATTCGACTGCCACAGTCGTAAGGGAGCGCTCGAGTTGCTTCTCAATACGCAATAAAAATAACTACATGACAACCGAATAAAAAAGTAATAATATTCGAATAATAAATGGATAATTATAATATTTGATCGTCATTGAGGAACTCGATCACGAAGTTTCTCTAACTAACAAGTAAAAAATTAAATGAAACGCGGTATTTACCTATCGCGGTAAAGCCCGTAAAACCTGCTCGCGTGAGGAATAAGCATCTTAATTATCGTCGCAGTTGTCGCAAAGTCGAAACGTGGTATTAAAAATCGATACGGAATAATTTAGAAAATAACGCGCCAGCTTTCGATATGCTCGTTTGGACGGTTGAAAGTGTTATGGCGTGACGCTTGAGCACGTGCTCGCGCACGTGTGTTTACATGACCCGGCCGCACGCCCCCCAAACACCGCTCAGTCAGCGGCACGAGTGAACCGTTACGATAGTCTGTATATTAGCCTTTGTGAAGCCTAGAGTTTTTATTAAAGCCGTTGCCTAAGTATTGTTATTACCGATTATTCGACCATCGTTATTCCGTTATTATTCACTCGCGGATATTATCACACGATTGTCCAACAGATATTATTATCACTACCATTTAATATTCAAGTATTATTACTTTTTTATTCAGTTCTTTTTTAATTTATTCGGTTATTATTCAATTATTGTTATTATGCATAGGAAAGCAACTCGGGCATGCCGTTATAATTTCTTTACCTCGTCTTTAATCAGTTATTATTTCGCTAAAGTAAAAACGTTACAAAGCATTTGTAGCGCTTACTGAACCGTACCCATTGTCCTAACTCTGACTGGAGGAACTCTAGGTACAGGGGGATTTGCGCCCCCCCCCCCCCCCCG
>NW_022639578.1:706013-719263 GCF_010583005.1 Odontomachus brunneus | reverse complement strand
CCCCCCCCCCCCTCCCGTCTCCCGTGGACATTCGCGAAATTACGTCGCGATCGTAATTCATTCGTGCGTTTAATTCTGCGTTTAAGCGTGATATTGTTACTTTCAATCTCGTCGCTTGTGAAGTTTTATATTTTTTTTACAAATGCCAACATTGAATTAAAAATGGGCAGAACGCATCGGAATACGCGATATCGTCAAGCGTAGGGAAATTTATAACCTTCGCTCCATTTCCCTCGCCGTCCCTTCCCCAACTCCCTATCCCTCATCGTTATGTGCGCACAAGGTTCACTCGCCGCATTCGCAAACAAACGTGATTTCGAAAATGCACGCCGTAACACGCGTTATCGATACGTTCTCGCTGAAATATTAAAGCGGTATTTGTCGGCTGAGTGCATCTGCCTCCGTAAAAGCTGCGCCGCAATTTGAGGGATCCATGAATCGCGCCCTGTAATATCGATTCGAACTGCCAGCCGCGATCGTGTTGCGCTTAACGAGAGCAATAATTCTGATTTAGCGATGTGAAATTGCCAGCGCGTTTAACGTGGTTGATGTCAGAATGATTGAGACACTTTTCTGCCTTGCGTGAATAATAATCCTTGGAAATATGTGCATGGAGAAAAACATTTGGCGGAATTAATCGGACTCGGATGGGAGCAAAATTCTCGTTCCAGCAAACGTTTTGTCGATCGAGTCAATTATATATTTGCTACGATGAGATATCCACTGATTTAGTTACTGTGATTTGATCAACAACCATGTCATTTTTAATTTGTACACGTAATTGTTATTTCTCCTGTGAATACAATATTTGTTTGGGCAATAGCGATTTTGCCAATATAACCGCTTTTTTTCAGTACAAATAAAGTATAGGAGTTCACCTAGTGCCGGACATAAGAAATATCTATACATGTAGAAACTATATATGTGATGAAACGATACATGGGACCATTGTTTATATATATATATTATACTATATATATGTTATTTATATATGTGTGTGTGTGTGTGTGTGTGTAATACCACACACACGCGCGGAAAAAATATTATATATTTTTATATAAAATCTTTCATATAAAATCTATTCTCTTAAAATGAATCAGTGAAACATCACTGAAAACAGTGAATATACACTGATTTTCAGTTATAAACGTTGCACTGAAAGTGCTCAGTGCTATACTTATAACTGATATCAGTAACTATTTACTGATTCACTTTAAGAGAGTAAGTTTCCACTTCATTAGAAGAGAAATACTCTTTCAGCAAAAGTTTCCGCTTCAAATATGAGAAATATCATCTTGTAACTAGAGTTTTTTTTTTGCATATACATAAAATATATCGTAACACGTAAAAAAAAATTTGACTCCAACTTCGTCGTGAAAAACTCCACCCCTAAAGTGTATTTTAGACGGGTCGGATATTTTTAGCGGAAAAAATCTCAATTCGTGTAGCCGAATAAGGACCAAACAAAAATTCGGTGACGAAAAATGATATCTCTGTCACCGCGGTCGAAAACAACCGTCTGGACATGCAGCTGTATTAAAGCTCCGTTGAGATAACTGAGAACAATCGACTAAGTGGAGAAACTTTGTAACAGGAATCTTTCTATTTTCCCGCAACTAAGTTTCTGGTCCCTATTCTTTCCCGAGCAACACAAAATTCAGTTGCACCGACGAGATTACTCTTTTCCGCGTGTAAGTCGAAGAGACGATCCTAACGGTTATTTGAAAAGAATTTCTGATTTATCAGTCAAAAAGCCGCTAATCGTTTACGAGCACGCGTTTGATCGCGCATAAAACCGCGAGGAAGATATAATTGCCGGTTTGGCGCACCATCGAATGATAAATGAAACTACACGCCGCCTAGGGCGCTCGTTGCCCCTTTCGATTTCTCCTCAGCGCGGGCCCGCTCGGGTTCCGCTGCGAACGTCCGTCCGTCCGGCAATTACGTTCCTACCGAATTTCGAATAAAAGGCACTAAGTTATGACTCACGATTATGTTGGGCATGTTTTGATTTATTCGACGCCGTTGTAGTTTATCGCGACCCAGCTGTGCCCGGCTGAGCCATGGCTCGCGGAATTGATCAACAAGGGTGCATGCCGACGAAAATTCAGCGGCTACGTAATTCAACGTCGCGATTACTGCTCCTCATGTGTTACAGTTTATTTAACAAATTCATTATGCTCGAATATCTTTCGCATTCGTCTTACGTCTTTCTTACGTATTAACGTAATAAATGTTATTATATCCGTAAGTATATAATCAAATGCTTTTACAAGACTATTATTCTTAACAGCTTCTGCTGAAACGGTGCAATATATAAACAATATTTTCTTAGTGTGCTATTTGTGAGTGAAATGTTCAACTTATTATATCATTAATTAAGAAATAGAAGATTTGTCTTTTAAATGTGTTTCATTTTGTAAAATTCTTAATCATATATGAATGTTCTAATGTTAAATGTCATATTTTTTAAATTATCCGTTTTTCTCTAAATTTTTTAAATATTTTTCCTTTAAGATTCTTTTTCAAATTCTTTTTTAAGATTCTTTTTCAAGATTTTTTTTTTTAGAAAATCTGTGAGAAAATCTGCGAGAAAAGATTTTCAAACACAATTTGTCTGTCAACAAAGTATTCATTGTTTAAGATACATTTTAAAATTCTTTTTCAAGATCTTTTAAAATCTTTAAAAATATTTTTTTAAATCTTTTAAAGAGATCCTTTTGAAGATTGTTTTTCAAGATTCTTTTATAAGATTGAAGAAAATGTTTTTTGCAGAATTTGGATGCAGGTGAATACTTATACATAAATCTCGTGGAAAATAAAATCTTGAGTCTGAGGTGCGTGAACGAACACATACTCTCGGCGACAGTTTTAATTTCCCTCGTAATTAGTTTAACGTCCGGCCACTTCGGTGTCGCCATCAATTCGAGACAAGTGAGAAAGCCGGTGCACGCAAATCACCACGCTTTCTCGGCTTTGCTCGAGCGCGTTGCACGTCACATGGCCATTATACGGGCGTCTCCTTCTTTTTCCGCCGTTCGCCTCTACCCACGCGGCCTATTATTTGTTTAAGATTATGGATAAGGAGAAGGAGTGAGGAAAAGGGGGGAAACTGTAATCGTTTTGCATCCTGCACCATGCGCCGACCCTGCTGTTCCGAACGTCAAGTTGCACACGGAAGTGACGCGCGGATGAAAAATGAGAACAGGTCGAAGGTCTAACAAAGAGCCAACAAATTTTTCAACGTTAAATATTAAAAAGAGGAAAGACAGATCACACTCACACACATACACACATTCGTGTTGTTCTATAAGTTCCTGAGATCCGTATTTTATACGCAATCGCTGAACCATTTGTTAACTCGAAACGGTGATTTATTAACAATTAGGAGACACGCGTAAACACGTCCGCAGTGCTTTCAGAAATATATTGCTTATATAAGAATGCCGAATGAGCCTGGCAGAGTGAAATTTTAACAATATCTCTACGGTCCACTTGTATGGTAGGTTTTTCAGCGCGACAATATCACATCGACTAGAGCGTACGGTGATACACGGCATAAAATAAAAATAATAAAGTTCAACAATAGATAGCTTGTCAGAGAGTCGCCAGCGCGCGCGAGCACGCGGCGTGGCGAATTTTATTGGTGCCCTTGTTCTCATCTATCTTTGTCGGTCGCACAGGTGCAGGTCGCTATTGCAGCAGAAAGCGAGACGATGAAGAGAAAAAAAAAAAAGATCGGCGAGAGCCGTGTAGATAGCCACGCCGTCTCATTCCGGCCGTCCTCCTGCGAGGATTCACGAGCGCGTAACTGTTTCGTATCGGTGCAAGGCGTGGATTATATCACGGGCGCGGCTGTAGGGAAATAAAATGGCACTGAATGTTTTCAACGGCCGCGGGAAAATGCGCGAGCCGATTTTCACACAAATCCCGCATTGCAAGCTTGGATTATGCTCCGCTGTTTGCCACATATTGATTCGCGCCGGCGAGATTGCGTCTATCTGCCGTCACTTGGAATTTTGCAGGTGGACGCTTCATTAATGCTCTTGCGCTCGCCCCGTTTTTCGCGTTTTGCGCGCATTTGTTTCATTCCATTTATATTTTGTGCGCAGACGGAGGGTGTGGAAAATCGCCGTTGCGACCGTTGGCTTTCAACGCGCGGTTTATCCGCGCGAGACCACAATAAATAAACGGTGCGTACCGTGGTCGATCGCATCTGTTTGCTTTTTAATCAAGACTTTATAATGAGTTTCGCTGCATCAGTCTCGGCTGAGGCTACACCGAGGAACTGAATTAAGCAAGTCGCGGAGTCACGCGAAGTAAAATTTTTCATATCGTTCGCGCGCGAGAAGCAATCGAACGAACACTCGCGACTCTGGTACCATGTACCGCATTATAAACGCCATATTACCACGCTTGATCCCAGTGTGTGGCCTCCGTGGGTTCGATATGTGTTCTGAGAGCGATACACTTTAACATCAAGCTCGGCCGTTCTCAAGCACGGCGCTATACACGCGTGTGCGTCGATCAATGGCGTAATGATCGCTCCTGCGGCGGCCGCTCGTGGAGAACGCCGAAGGAGTGGCACGTGAATCAGACGGGGGATTTCAGTGCTAATAATACCGAGAGATTAATGAAGCCACTCGCGGAACCGACGTTTTTTCACTCGCTAATTCGCTAAGACAGCCTTCAAGCTGCTGTGCGAAATTATTTTTCAAACACCCTCCCCTCCCCCACCGTCGCTTTCGGCCGGTCAGATTTAATCACAAAAAATTAGAGGCATACCGCGTCAGCGAGCTTTTTGCTGCTTAATATGCCGTTGCCATTTTTCATTATGACGGTAGGAAGCGGAAACGAAATCGATTTTACATTTCCTCCTATAGATATAATATTTTCTTTGTTTTATAAATTAATGTAGCATATTTTACTCGGCGAATTTTTCCATTGATTAATCATGGCTTCCTTTATTCCATTGTGTGTATATGTGTGTACGTGTGTGTGTGTGTGTGTGTGTGTGTGCGTGTGCGCTCGCGCGCGCGTGTGTGTGTGTGTATTCGATATGACTTCGTTCGAATATGAATTTTAAAGGGTGGAGTGGGAAGAAGGCAGAGGTAAATATGTCAGATACGCGTGAGTATATCTCCAACGTTCAGCCATGTGTTCGCTCGGCCATTCGCGGGACCGCGCACGAAAGTTAATAGGAACAAAGTGGTTCTGAAATTGGACAACCCCAACCCCTGTCTGCAGTATCGGTTGGATTGCAACTTCTCCCCCTGCGTACGCCACTGGCAACGTCAGCTTGTGCATAGGTGCGCTCCGGAGCACTCCGATATTGCATTTTGCTAGGAGGGGGCGAGCGTTCGCGTTACGTCAAACTGTGTTGTGTCTCGCGTTAATAGCGAGACATGACTTTGTTGTTCGCCGGCGGACCGGCCGAGGGAAGATGAGCGGCCCTCGCAATTTTAGCCGATGCGTCGTCACGTGATCTACACGGTGCGCTTCCTGTATAAATATGACTCGATTTCATTCGCGTGTGCCGATCATATTGTTGGAGACAGATTGTTTGGCACGCTATCGCGACGCCGATGTTCATGTAAACGAGGACAAATACGGGAAGTTGCGGTAATTCCTCAGATTGTGCGACTTTCATTTCTCTTAAAGGGATCCTCGTGTATCTCAATGGAAACGTTGTATGAAATATTTCGATGTTCGTGGCCGATATCCTCCTGGATAAAAGAGACCGGCTGTAGTTGACTCAAGGGACGTGTCGGCTTTGTTTATCTATTTGTCGTGAGAAGAACAGTGGAAATCGCAAAATGTTCTTTTTGGAACATAGATACTTTTCCTTGAATTTCGTTAAAATCGAAATAATATTACGTTTCAAAAATAGCGAAAGCTGATTTGAAGAAACAGTCAAATACATTTTCGAGTGCCTCAAAATTTGGTCCTAATATTTACTATCGTTAATGAATAAACTTAAACGACGTGTTATTGGTTGTATAGAATGAAATTTCCTACAAGTATATAATACACTACTTCGAGCAATAAGAGCAATTTTCGTTTATAAAATTATTGAAAGCACCAGGACGGGCCAGGTAAGGTTGGTCACTATTTAAGGTCCGGTAGAGCTGTGGAGACCTCTCACGGTATACATATTTTATATATAGTCCACTTAGCCCGAGTTACCGGAGATCTCGGAACTACTAATCAGAATACATATTTTACATGTGGTCTTCTTACCCCAAGTTGCTAGCCAACTTGACTTGGTACCGAGGCAAGGAGACATAAAAGAAGATTGCCTCTATCACGTTTGTGCAGTCAATCACAATTAGTCGTCTAAGAAGTTCTAACTTCGAAATTCTGACAAAAGTGCCATCTAGCCCCAGCCTCTTCTATTGCACGAGGAAGATATTCAAAGCGATGATGTTTAACGGACCACCCTGTATATCACGCGTAAGTACTTACTTACGTAAGTTCCGTAGCTTACGCACTCGATATTAAGTATTCCACTCGCATTACTTCCCCCTGAACAGAAAGTTACATACTCCTCCTTCTCCTCCTTGGGTCCGACGGCAGTGCTGTGCAAACTTAATTAGCGACTCTACCGGCGACGGCGACGGCGGCGACGGTGGAAGACGTCGCGAAGAAAGACGAGAAAACTCGGCACCGCGGAGGATTCCCGCGGAAAATTGCGCGTCCGTTTTCCGGGAGTGGCTAGCTAGCCGGTCGTCCTTAAATCACGTAGCCCGGGACGAGAGTTTGGCGACTTTTAATGCGACGTGTTCGCGCGGCGATTATAGCCGAGTCTGCAAAATTGGGTTGCGTTTCGATGCCGTTAATGTATCTCGCAAGCGGCGCTTTATCATCGGTCGCGAAAATTCGCGCGCTAAATGGATTAACTAAAATTCCACGGCTGATCCATAACTCGTTTAGCTGGAATCGAAAAGGCGCTGCCGATTAATTTTAGCGCCATTTAGCCGGACTAATGTAGTAGAAGGCTTCGCAATTTGCTGATGGAAAATTTCCAGTCAACTTTCACGCAAATTACGCAAGTAGCCCGCTATTTTATTGACACGTTACTTCCTCCCCATCAATAAACACTCTCTAGAATTTACATTTTTTAATGAGCAAACTTTTTCCAAACAGTATTAATAATTTCAATAGTTCTAAAAACTTTTTAGCCTCAACAATCTTAGATAAGCGTTTATCTGTTTTTCAAAACATATCTTTCGTTTTATGTCCGCATTGAATCCTTTTATTAAAGGAGTTGTATAAATCCACGTTGGATAGCCTCAAACAAATTGATATTCAGAAATTTGAATTCCACACTTATTCTTTTTTCGTGATTCTGCCACGTCACTTTATGTCATATGACGAAAGTATCAAGACAAAATACGATATTGATTTTATGGGCGACTGTCGTAAAGAACACCGCACGTCGTTGTATTGGCACGAAACGTGTTCCTCGTTGATACCCTTCTTGTAACACGAGGTACCTCGTCTCGTACGTGGAGCATCTGATTTTATTATCGTTTCGTGGAATATATATCTCTTTTTTACCGTTGCAAGTGGGAAAACACGCGCGCGTTTCTGGTTTTTAACTCTTTCGTCATTATCGAGCATGCAAAGATCGTCGCTTCGAGAGGATCAAAGTGTCCCATCAAAAGTAGAGCGCTCCTCGTAAACTGCGAATATTCTTTGACGAAAATCTCTTTTTACAAGAAGAAAATATTGACTTCAAGACGAACCAACACAATGAGTTCGACGACTCAATTTACATCTGATTAATGTGCCGTATCGTTTTCCACAGAGAAGTATGTAAGTGGGACTAAGTGTATACATGGAGCAAGATAAGCATAAAATATACTTTACAGATACTTTAAAAAGTAGAACCGCTTTTATCCTTCACGACGAAATATCTGTATACATAGCCGGAGAATTTATCTTCAAAATATAATCGCGCCGCACGCGAGAAAAAAATATATATACAAAAGTATATATACAAAAGTCCTATAGAGTTTTTTTTTTTTAATAGAAGGTAATACTTTTTGTAAAAGATTCTAAAAAGTTGCTCAATTCTGCGCATACGCGCAGAACGTGAACGTGAAAGGATGTATCAATGACACATTAATAATATCTCTAACATCAATAATACGTCATTAATACGTCATTTGACGTCATGTTTGCTGAAGCTTACATTTCAATAACTGCTCTCCTAGGCTCTGAGTCAACGTCAAATTTGTGTCTGTTACTTTTAGATATAATATAAATCAATATTTTCTTCAACATTTTCACGTTACTTTTTTAAATATAGGTAATAGGAATTCTTAAGATATCGTTAACTGCACAATTTACGACTTCCTGAGTTTCAAACACCATATATTTTTGTAAGCCGTGCTCAGTACCATTTCCACACTTAAACTGTTTCTACATAAACTATTTCTACATAAACAACTTAAACATATACAACTTAAACTATTTCTACATAATACAGGAATCGCTGGAGAAATCTAAGATGAAACTTTACAATTGTTTGCCGAGATCATCGGGGATCTAGGCTAACCGGTCTATCAATGGTTCATCGTGTCACGGAGAGACCCGCCCGAGCAGTTAGCAACGTGTTAATGAAGAAACACAAGAGCGCTCTGTACGCCTCATAAACGCGCCGACTCTCGCATAGTCATATCCGACGCGCCAGCATTCGGCGCGCGCCTCGCGAAATTGAACAGGCGCCTATAGGTGCACCTGCGCGTTATGTAAACCGCCGTTAGAACACAAAGGGCTAACTTCCTCCGACGTAATCCCCGCGGAAGTCCTGCCGTAAACACGGCACGACCGGAAGCGAATCGATCCTAGGCGACCTCGAAAGCGCAGCGGGGCTTCCGCAGACATCCTGGAGATCCTGGGCGGCGGTCGTCCAGATGCTGCGTGGAGCTGCGGTTGCTATTCGACACGGATTGTGGGTCCCTTCGGGGGCCGCCTGTCGGCAGGGCCGTTCTGGGCTCTCCTCGTGGTCCCGACTGGCATTTTCTGTCAGTCGTCGGCAGACCGCGGAGCAAGTCGGTCGATGGGGGCCGCCGCTCGTAAAAATTGAGCGATCTCTCTTTCCATCTTCCAGTCGTACACGCGCCATCCGACCTTCTGTTCGATTAATCACGTCAAGATCGCTGATCGATTACAATATAATAGATAGATCGAGAGTGTAAGAGAGAGAAAGAAAGAGAGAGAAAGAGAGAGAGAGAGAACGAGAGAGAGGGGGTGGGTGGAGGAGTAGTAGGAGGGTTTCTCGTGGATGATGAAAATCGGCATGGATCGGCATAGACACGTAGATCCGCGATCTGTCGAGCTGTATTCCGCGACGGGAGGGTGCCGCTGACCCAGGGTGGGCCCCGACGGGAGATCGTGAGGCCTCTGTATCGTATCACGCGGTCGAGCCGTAAATAATGGGGTAACCCGCACGCGATACAACACACGACCTTAGTGCGGCGTTACGATTAAGCGTGTGCATTGACAAACTGCTCGTGGAAGGAAAGCGGAAGGGATAAAAGGATCTCGGCCAGTTTTTAATCAAGTCGTTCTCTCTCGCGATAAAACAGTGCTCGCTCTTCGTCTTGCAAAGTGCTGTTGGCTCCATTGCGCTTCCGCGCGGAGACGACTGCTTATCCTCGTGATACATCGTGAGGAGAGCCGCGGATGTATGTATTATTGATCAAAGCGCAGTGAGAGAGAGAGAGAGAGAGAGAGAGAGAGAGAGAGAGGAGAGAGAGACGCGCTAACTATGGATCTCGCGATGCTGGTGAAGTTTCAGTGTGGATTATGTAAAAGTTGGAAATGAGATGCGCACGCAAGAGGCGCGACGTCAACGACGACGGCGAGATGAATTTTTGACGGCGGGTTTACCGTAAGTTTTTTGAGCCGCGATGAAAAATTAAGGTGATCCTCCACCGACGCACGGTACAAGAAGAACCTAGACATTGTCTCATAATGTACTATGATCGATGAGAATGGAAGACTGTGATCTGAATTTTCTAGGACACATCTATTAAAGTTTGACGTGCTCGCCGCAGGATAAGAAATAGTGGCTCGTCGTGTGCTCCCGATATTACGTAATTCGATAACGTAATAAGGCTTCGATACATCTATAATGAACTCATCGATTGATACGATAACGAGCATACACTTTACAGGGGTCTACGAAGAATTGGAGCGCATTTCTCCGCGGAGCAAGGCAAGGCATTGCCGTGCGAGAAAACAGCGTCATACTCGAGCGACTTCTTTCTCAAAATCCCCCCGTTTATTCCGACACTCTTGACAATTACGTGACAGCTCTATATTCCGAAGTGCGATCGAATGCATCTCCAGGGTTCCGCGACGCAGCTAGGAAACGCCAAATTGACACGTCGAGTTTCGTCCGTCTGGCATTTTCTTTCCGAGTACGTACAATATATACGACGCGGCGCGAAATTGAAAACCGATCCGAGACTCGCGACGTGCTCGCGTCTCCCCAGCGTTTTCCGCCGATAACACGAACCGCGACCGTACGCGCTGACAAGGCGCGTATAAAATCGACGATAGCGAACTGGACAGCCGCCAGTCTTGCGAGAGCCGTGCGCGAGAGCGGACGTCGCTCGTTTCACGCCGATGCGGTGCCACGTGAGGGAAAAGCCAGGAGGAAAACGCACGCCGCTCTGAAGTAACAACATTTTCTTCCCGTTTCTTCCCTCGCGTTGTGGACTCTCGCCATCGCGTCGAGCGACGGAAATGGTGTGAATCGCGCCGGAAGTGTGGCGGTACATCGTGAGAGAGAGAGAGATCGACGTGTGAAGGTGTGAGGTGTGCTTAACAATCGCGACGTTCCCGTGGGATTTTATTGGTTCATTCATAATCGAGACGTGTTAGATGACTCGCGCGCTTTTTCTCTCTCAATTTTTCTCTTTTTATCTCATCGAAACGAATGTGACGAAAATTGGAAAATGGCCTCGACTGAGAACATGAGTCGGAAGTTTCATCGAGTGTGAACGTACGACGACGTTACCACGGAAGAAAATCGATTTGATTTACGGAGCGAGAATGAATCAGGGACTTCATTGATGTCGCGGAGGGACGCGACACGACGTAATAAGACGGTCGCAAAGATCCGACCTGAAACGAAATAACGCACCTGTTCCGGTTTTTCATCGAGTGCAAGGATATTTATCGAAGCTGCGGTAACGAAATTTAATGCCTGCATCGAGCAAACTGTGCGGTATTCGTACATATCGCGCATCGCGCCATTACATTTATCGGACTATTAATCGAGATCACATTCGTATTGAATCGTAGGTGTTCCACGGGATCGAACGTGAGCGTATTTTCAAGCAGAGCTTGGAAACAGTACAGGAAGAAGGCAAGGGGAGAAATCCACGTAGGGCAGAAGATTACTCGAGAAGTCGAGGATCCCTCCACTGAGACTTCTAGCACCTCGCGCGCAGGGAATCCCGCGGCTATTCTCAAAGGTTTACGCCGACAGATCCTGAAGATACTTCCGCCAAGGTGTGAACGCAGCTATTATGAGAAGATGCCCGAGGAGGACGAGCGCCTCGAGTAACTCGCAGATGAAACTTGCGCTACGCCTGAGAGGCGAGACCAATTCTTCACGAGCATCCCGGAAGGATCTCCGCAATCCCACTTCTACCGCTCCATATTCCGCCGAAAGTTTTGCGGCCCGCGGCAACTCCTGAAAATCTCCCGCACGAAGGCCGCGGAAATCCTGTTCGCAAAGAACTTGGAGGTCTTATCCCGCAAAATAAAAATTCATTCCACCGAAAACACATAAATCGTATCGACCGAGAGATTTTCCTCGGAACTCGCTGAAGGGAAAAATTTCACAAGTTGTGCCAGAACAATTTCCGGGAACTCTGCGAACGTGTCCTTGTCGCGAACCACGCGTATTATCCGCGCAAAACGCATAGAAGTGCCAAAAGAAATAGTACGTTCGTTGTATTGTTAATTTCTCCATCCTGAGAGGAGCGTGCAGCAGATTAAAATTCGTGATTACAAGCTTTTCGGAAACTTACCATCCTGGATTGCGCGATGCACCGGACACAAAGCAATTTGGAGAAGACGAGTGAGAAAATCTAGATGTTTTAAATAGAGAAGAAGAGACGGCGAGCGAGGGATTCACGAAAACGAAGAGGAGAAAGAAAGGAGGGAATTACGAATAACAGACAGAGGCGAGGAAACGCGCTCCAGGAATGCCGTGGATAAAGTGTTTGGGTGGTGGAGGCGGGAAGGCCAGGAGGGGCAAGCCACTCAGCGTCAGTCAACCGATCCACCTGCTTGTCAAGGTAAGATTCTCTCGAGACGTTTTCCGCGCGACTTTCTCGCAGCGAATCCGAGCCGAGCGAAAATTCAGGACTTGTGTTGTACCTAGGTCGTTCCTTTTGAAGAATTTCTCGGAGCACAATCAGTCCCTTCGGGACCGAATCTCTTAAGATTCAGTAACATGTGAAAATATTAATTCATCAAGTCTCCAACAGTATTGTGTTCAAGAAACGTGTCTTCTTATAATTTGTTAGCGGAAATCATTTGTTCTATTGGGAATATAATAACAAGTGATTATTGTAAACGATAATTTATTTTAAATTAATGGAAATCCTAATATGGTAAAATTGACGATAAATTGCCTAAATCAAAAAAGTAATAAAAAATGTTTTGAAAAGATATAAATTATTCTAGATTGTATTCATAATAAAAGTAATCACAAACAATTTGACATTCACTTACATACGCGCGCGATTTTAGAACTCTTTTCTTCTATATATTTAAAATTTGTTATTTTTATTTAATTATTTTATATTTTGTATTTATACTCCCTATCTGTAGTGTTATTTTCATTTTTTATGCATGTCTTTTAAGTATTCAAGGTTGTTTCTCAATTAAGTTTTTGCAAGGTTTCATTCTGTTTCAAAGATAAAATAAAAAGTGTTTAAAAATAAAAAATAATATAAGTAAATAAACTTTAAAAATGTAATGTTAAAGTTGTTAAAATATGTTGTTACTCAACTGCGTCGTATGTACATGTATCATTACGTTTTTACACAAAAAATGAAAATATTAACGGAAATTAGAGATACTTTTAAATTTTAGTAATTTTTTACAGAGACTCTCTCTCTCTCTCTCTCTCTCCCTCCTTCTCTCTCTCTCCGCTCTCTCTCTCTTTCTCCCTCCTTCTCTCTCTCTCTCTCTCTCTCTCTCTCTCTCTCTCTCTC
>NW_022639578.1:679253-705632 GCF_010583005.1 Odontomachus brunneus | reverse complement strand
TCTCTCTCTCTCTCTCTCTCTCTCTCTCTCTCTCTCTCTCTCTCTCTTTTTATACGGGCAATACGTCCTTAATCGCATTCTCTGATGGTACTTAATAAACGATAAGTAACGTACAAACTTCAGCAATATAATGTTGTTTTTAATGAATGAACTTCTCCATCCAAGACTAAACTCTCGGTGAGAATATTATAATTGAACTCATAACAAGACCATAAATGAAAACTGTGATAATGCTCCACTTGGCCTATCCGACATGGTGGCACATGGCCTCGCCGTCTTGCGGCTATTAATTTTTTTCAATGAGCAGCTTAAGCCAGGCGGGTAGGTATCCTGGTACCCGGTGGTGCTTCATTGGTACTTCATAATTATGACGTATGGACGGAATACAGAGTGCTCCTCTTATGACCGTGGAAAATTTTCGTTCGCTCGATTGGCTCGTAAAATATGACGTCTAATGCTCAAGTACGATCGTTTTTCCGCGTATATAATTAAATAATTACAACTTACGGAGGAAATAACTTCACGTAATTCGAACGGTAGTTGCTACGATTGGAGTAGGTGCATTGGAGTTCGCGTTTTCTGATTTGAATATCGCGATCCGTAACAGTTCTCGCAAATGCACGAGCCGCGTAATATCGCGTCAGCTTGGAATATTCGAGGGATACAGTGGAGAAAATAAAAGCGCGGCGAGATTATGATGGGGATGAGATATCGGGGAGAATTTTTTTTCATGAAATTCCAAACGCGACTCGATTCACGAAGCGAGTAATTATCCGGCGGTGATCTAATTTCCACCGCCCATACCGGCATTATACATTGTTAATCCACCGTGAAACAACATCTGAAGCCAACTCGCTTATCCGCGGAGTTCGATAATCCCGCGATAACATGCATAAATATTCATTGTTGATCGTCGTCGTTCCACGACCACGCGTTTCCTTCAATTACTCTTCCCACACGAATACCCAACCGATAGTACCGTGTCCGATAGTAAGAGTCAAAATTAGGACACTCATGAATTGCGTCTCGATAGTGAATAACGCGATAGAGAAGAAAGCAAGGAAGGAGAGAGCACGGGAGGAAGAGTCTTCGAGACGTACGAAAGCTAGAAGGGTTCCTGCTTATAGCGACGATTATTAGGCAGAAGTTTCCTTCGCGTCCCGGGATGCCGTGAGATCGAGAGATACCAGGCCCCGAGATGACGGCGGAGCACCGCGGTGGTCAACATCTCCTCCTCCGTCGGCGAGCTGATTTATTAATTCCCCCGCGCGCGTCGGCCTTTTCCTCGGTTCTGGGCCCCTTTCGACGGACGCCCCGCGGGTGCCGCCATCGATTCGACGATATCTCGGGCACGACCCAGTAATTAAGCCAGTAATAACATACGCGGTGTATTAGCCACTTGTTAAGATTACAACGAGATCCGAGTCGTGATATTGCACGGACCGTTCTTACACGATATTGTTACGGTATCGTTTTGCAATCATCGAGAAACGCGTGACACTTGCGGATACGTTTATCGACGACGAAGGGGCATGGCGATTACAAATCGATCTCACGCTAAATGTCGATACATTAATTCACAAGACGTATCAAGTAACGAGGCTTCTCAGGAGCAGCATTTGAATGTTTGTAATAAGGCGCGTGTAAGTTTCTTGTTTTGTTCGTTTTTAAAGAAAGTCGCTTGATACATCTGTAAACTAATGCATTGATATGAAACATTTAACGATCATAATTTTTTCCTTATATCTATAACCCTGTTCCAATATTCTAACGATATTAAAAGTCGGTGTGAAAAAGACAAATTAACCAAGTATACAAGTTGACAGAACAACTTTCGGAGTTCTCGTGGAGATATAGATTAAGGTGAACATAAAAGTCCCATACCATTTTGCGATAATATTTATCGAGATATTAAATTATTATAATTAAAGAAAATTTGTGAATGATCACGCGAGATATGATAGATGAACTGTAGTGGCGATATCTGCCGTCGTGTGCTTATACATTAGATGAAACTGAACAAAACAGGCCTCTACCTTTTTCCTAATAACTTTGTAGATTTTTAGTTCTTAATCGAAGAAGATTGACGTATAATCGCTCGCAATAATATATTAATGTTAATGCAAAATAGGACTTTTTATGTCCACCTCAATCCGTACTAGGCCTCCACGAGAGCTTCGAAGGTTGTTCTGGGACATCCTGTATAACTATAAGGAGATGAATAATAAGAAAAAAGGACACGACTATTGACTCAGTCAGTCAGGTTTGCGCGTCGACTTATCTAATATCGTTATTTCCATATAAAATATGTACTGCTTGCGATGCGTCTAATAGCAATAATCTTTAACAGCCGATATCTGATGATGATGATATATTGCGACAGGATAAATCATCATAAGAATCAATCATGTCTGACGAAACTTGATTCCAGCAATTACTTAAGAATCAATTACACGCGTCGCCGCTGTTTGTTGCTGCGAACAGTGTCTCAAGAAATACGTGTATACGAACGCATTGGTATAACATTTTTCCCAAGAGTGGCGAGGTAAAATTACAATCCAGGAAGAGCAAAAACTGCTGCCTAGGTGGCACAAGACATTCATGCGAAGAGCTCGTGTTTCAGGTTTCTGCTCTCTTTGCATACCGTATATATCGAACAAGCTGTCGCAACACACAGCATGCACGCGCGCGTGTATATAGACACACAAACACACACACACACACACCGTTAAAATGAGACGTCATGTCATCCCGCTTAAAACAACGCCTATTAACGCCTTCGTCAGTCGTGCATCTCAATCAAGTTGAATTTTCTCGCGGATAATTTATAAAAAAAGCAGGTATGACCTATTCGGGTGAATTAATTCGCGCGCGATTCATTACACAATCAATTCACGTCGCTCGCGTATTTGCATGCTATCGTATTTGCATGCTACCGTTTACGACAACACTGTTACAAATGAAACGCGCGGATACGTCGTAAAAATACACGCGCCGCTAATCGAACCGCGGAATTATTTTGAAATCGCCGGCGCAAGTTCCGACACAATTCTCGCTTTAATTAATCTTGAATTTACCGAAATTACCGCGGAAATTCATGTGAAATTCCACTCGACGTGTGCACGGAATTTTCCGTACCGCGAGATCTCAGTTTCGCCGACAGTAATCGCGAGCGGAAGCGCGCCGAGAGCAAAACCGTCGATTCATAAAAAAACAACGATCGTATTAAGAGACCGACAATTAAATAACGCTAAGCCACCCGCGACACACACCGCGCCGTTTTCATTAAAGCGGCACTTTAAGCGCGATACGATATTCCGCGTAACGATTACAACCGGGGCGCCATCGCTATCGACATACAACAGTGTATGTGAGCGCAAATTATCAACACGTGTGTGTATTAGTAATGCGCGCGAAAGCGGTGCATACGCGGTGAACATAAGCAGCAATATATGAAGCCGTATATTTTCAGAAGGATTTCTACGATAAAAATATTTCAATATGTTTATCGACTTAATACTTTAAGCCTCTAATAATAAATTAGATCTATTAAACGATATTATACACTGCACGATAAAAAATATTTTACATTCGAAATCTGTGTAGAAATTCTTTTGTATCAAATTTTTAATATGGCCATATGTTAACATATTGTCATTGTATTATTGATTATTTCGCATTAAATTTATACACTCTGAGAAAGAAAACTTACTTGTGGGATGTAAAGTGTATTTCTGTGAAAAGACTTTCACTCCGCAAGTAAATTTTTAAGTATTTTTCTAATCAGTGTGTACACCATTTCTAAAAGTGCTAAAATAACACAATTTATATGTGAATATATGAATCCTAGGTGATATATTTTACATATAAAGTGCATAAATTGTTTCATTTTGTTTACACACTTGCCTTGTGTTAAATCAACACACAAAAGTTAGAACGTACAATTTGGCATACGACATGTGAAATGTGTCAGGTTTAACGCAAAACTTTTCGCAGTGTATACATCTTCCTACAAATTTAAGGGACGCAATGTTTTCTGTCCTCCATTGTGAGAGACAGAACATTACTTCTCGCTGGCGTTCCATTTTCTCACGTCGACTTTAAAAAACAACGGCTATGAAAAAAGAGAGTAAACTCTGTTAACTGGACGGCGACATAATGCCGGGCTGAGGCCGAAAGAGACACCCTGTAGAAGAGTGCGGAGGGTCGCCCAGCATCACTATCAGACCAGTCTATGAACGAAGATCGTACGAGAGATACGCGTGACGAGAAAATGTTTTTCCCTACGCATGTATCCGCCGGTGCTTTAAGGCCGGTCCGACCACCGTGGCTTTCCAGCGGCGCGTCGGCGTTTCTGAACGCCGTGCGAGAGCCGCTCGTGTATGAGCCGCTCTCTGTTATTATAACCGTACTATTATCGGTACCGACGCGGCGGTACACCTGCACGCGTATATGCACGCACGTATATACGAAATACCGCCCACCGTCGTGCGCGCTCCTTCGCGATGTAAAGACCGGCAATTAAATTAGCGGGCCCTCGGGGCCCGGCCGATTTTTCCGCCGCCCACTCTCGCATGCCGTGACCCAAGTTCTTCAAACCTTTATCTTAGAATCCTGTTTATCTTTCGATTGTGTTCGGTTCGAAACACGCGCATATACAGATAAATGTAATATTGTGAATACCTAACTGTATAAACATGTAAATTCCAAGCGTGACAATTGCTGTGAAAATAAATTGCCTTCGAAAGCCTCACGAGCTTTAAAAGTATGAAATAATTTTGTAATTGAAATCGATACGTACTTACAATTCTGTTCTATACTATTCTAACGATATTAGGTCTCGGAGCAAAAATTTGACTAATTGAAACATACCAATTCTTCTCATTTATCTCTTCATAGTTACATATTTAGTTATCTGTCTCTTTTACGCTAACTTTTAATATCGTTAGGACATTAGGATAGAATTGTAGATACGTAAAGATGTTGAATCAAAATTATTCCATACTTTTAATTAAGATTCTTAAAATTTTTTAAAGAGGTTTATTTGTGTTAAAAGTTTTCTATTTCGTATTTTAATTATCTAAAGTTAATTATTCTAATTATTAGTATAGTTAACAGTTTTTTTATTTCGTTTTTAATTATTTACTAAAAGCTTATTGTTGAAGTTGGTTAAAAAATTTTTTTCATGTTAAAAATAAAAATTTCGTCTTGTATTTTTAGATGTTTTCAGATTTTCAAGAAAGTAGTGGAATTATTCAATTTCCAGGACATCTGAGAAAACCTGAGTAATGACATCCAGAACTTAATTTAAGAACCATGTAAATAATATACTGAACAAAAAGTTTCATCACAATATCTCTAAGGATTCTCGAGTTATGAAGAACATGCAAATATACATACAAAACAAACTAAGAACCTTCTTTCTTGAAGTCGCTTAAAAATATAGATCGAATAAGAATCCTAGCTCACATAGGCACTCCTGATAAAAATTATCAAACTTCCCGTTAAAACAAAAAAAGAGCCGCCATATGTTTGACTGCTCGGATTTCGTTCGTCGTTCTTGAGGGCAACGCTTCCAGCCCGAAAATAAAGCACGAATCACAGAATTCATTCTCTACATTTAATATGACGTCGGGATGCACGCGACGGGATCCGTTTCTCCGTGGAAAACTGACGTTTCTCGTGCACGACAAAATATCTATCTACCGTGGAATTTTAATCGAACCAACACTCGAGCACTTGTGTAACCGACCGAGAATACAACGCTCGAACCCAATATCCCAGACCAATACAATATTTAATTAAGAAGTGATAATAATGCGCGATAATATTGAAAATAACGAAGTTACTGTAATTAGTCGCAGCTCAAATTGAGGGCAATCAAGATATTCTACACATCCCGCTTTGTTATACTTTACACAGTTATTACATTATCATAATTAAATAACAGAGAGATCGTGAAAAAAATATCGCACAGATTTTTCTCACGGAACAAAGCGACTTCTTTGATCTTTAGAGCACTGACGCGTCGTATCGTACGATACATCTACCGACAATGTTTGGGCACAATTAAAATTTTATATAACTGAAAATAAACGGCAAGTCAGCAATCAAAATTAATTAATTATATGTGTAATCACGAATAATTTAATCGATAGGTGGAGTCAAATATTGATATTAAACTATTAAACTTTCATTTGTTTGGTCATACACTGAATAATGATTAATTTCATCGATCAATTAAATTACCCATGATCACAAATATGACATTTAATTAAATTTGATTTGCCAATTATTTCAGTCAGAGGAAATTCTAGTCGTCTACCATGCAACGCCACTTACAACTTGAGAGATAATCGAGGCAATTCTCAATTACGTTGGTTTTGTAACACCTTCCGGGTTTTCAGACACCCAATGCGGCGTCTGTCTTTCGAAATGTTGGATACCTCGTGGCGTACACTGTCGGCTCTACCCACGCGCATCAACTCGCTCACTCGCTCACGTTTACTCCCAGCTTTGCTCAATACCTCACGCTGTTTACTCTTCGCACACGTATTTTTCTTACACCTCGTCGCGAGCGCTGTCATAATATTGCCTTAAGAGCAGTACGCGGCTTTTCCACATGCGCCCGCGATACCCAAAAACGCCCCTCACAACGAGGCTCAGCGAGCGCGACGACTTGATGCCAAAAAACGCCGAATCTCTCATCCAACTCTCGGCGAATATGCAGCAGGTGCACGTATACAATGCCTAATTGATAGTCTCGCGCATTCGCCGAATCGACGGTCCGGGGACCGCTCGACGATCGCTGTGCGAATTTCCTAATCCACGGCGCGAACCGCGAACCCCTGCGGCCCGGCGAAATCGTGAGCTTGCCCGGTAACCTTTCGACGAAGATTATCGTGTCCGACGGACTTTTCAAGGAACCGATCGGTCGTAATGCGCGGTTATGAGAGACCTCAATAGATCCAATGGCGCGCGGAATATAGAAATCGCCGCGCGAGAAAACAGGCTGTCTGCTTGCCGGCCCTCTCCCCTCCACGCCGTCCCTCTCCGCCCGCCCCCCTCCTGGTATGAATCTGCTATTTCAATCAATTTTACGCAACGTGCAATTCAAGCAGCGGAACCGTGGCAATTTTTAACGGCTCGCTACTGTCACTTTTGCCGCGCGTTGTAATTTCTGTTGGTCTCGCGCGGCGTGCCTTTCTGAAATCACCAATTCGTCTTAGGTCCGATCTATAATAGATGAAGTAAGGAGTAGGAGTAGGAGTAAGATGAAATGGAAATAATTTATTTCGCTTACTCCAGCTCTTACTACTTAATTCAGGCTTACTCCATGTGATATATACAGGCAAACTTTTATTGGAGTAAGGGAGTAAGCGAAATAATTATTTCCATTTCGTCTTACTCCTACTCCTACTCCTTACTCCATCTATTGTAGATCGGGTCTTAAGGTTCGCGCGTTCACAAACTACGACACGCGCACGATTGTTATTCCACGAGCTCCTTCTCGACGTTCGACGCTAATTCTACCCAAATTCAGGGCGAATCGCCTTAACTAAATTAGAACGAGCCAGTCAATTACGTAGCGACTTTGTCTTATTTTTGGCGTCAGGGACGTCTACGGCGATTCAGATTGCAGGGCAAAGACAAGGACACCTTCGTTCCGCGATATAAGCGTTAAAAATAACAACGATGCTTTTTGTTCTCTTGTCTGTCGTCGTGGTGATGTCGTCGTCTACATGCAGCTAACCGCCGATCTCACCGCGGATATTTTCGCAGCATGCGAAATAGCGAGGCACGTAGATGAATCACGCGCGATGTCACTGCACCGCTCAGGTTACCCTTTTTAACCGAAATTCTGCAGCAGTCGGCTGTTCTTTCATTTCGCACGTGATTGCTACGTATATTTTAGAAACTCAAATATAAACAATTTACTATGTTTTTAGCGAAATTTATCATGTTCCTTAGCAAGATAGATCTTATTATACGCTCCAAAAACCTTAACATTATAAAGTTGACACAGTTCTCTCTCTCATATATCTTGATTTATCCACTCAAATTTTTATTCCAATTTAACAAAAACAAGGCAAATATGTTAATAATTAGCATAGCTGATCTGTATACTTATATAAAATACGTCATCAATAATACACGTATAAGTATTATTTCAGTACTTAGAATCGATGAATGTTTTTGGCTATTTTATTGACCTATTTATTTTATAATTCCTTTTTTTCTTTATAAAATTAAAAGTAATGAAAATTTTATGTAAAAAATAAATTACATATAGACAATAATATTTTCCAAAATACTCTCGTATAGTGTATTATAAATATTATTCCTGTAAATTTATTGTACCCAGTACGTCGTAATAAATAAAGTCCTGTATTTACTTCCGTGTTTAATAACACTAATATCGAATGTGATTAATAGGAACGCGGCGTTAACTCCATTAAAACGACTGCGTCACCTTCGCTCAAGATTAAAGTTGCGTTGCAAGTGAGTGACTCTCGTTTCCCGGATGCGATTAAATTGCAAACTTCGAGAGCTTCCAAGTGGGGGCTAAGGCGCGATTGCATTAATAAATATCTTCATCGTTACCTCCCTCTGAATGCTTCGCGATCAAAGGAGCGCACGCTTTAATTTGAAACGTCAAACTCTGATTTCTTTATACAAATAAGTTCAAGTAATACAGACTTGTCTTGTATAATTCCGACTTAAAGCGTAACGGAAGATCGGTCGTATCATCAAACCTAATTCTGAAACATGGTCGATTTTCAGCAAAACACACAGCTCGTTAAACAACCATGTCAACAGACGTAACACACGTGTACACGAGCGCGCGCGTTTTAGCGCAACACGACTTGTCTGATTTTTTGCAAGGGACAAAGTCAAGTATCCCTCACGCGCAGAGCCCGCTTTCTACATCGTGGATTAAGTGCGAGTGATATCCGGCTGAAAGCAGGGGCGCGACGACGTTAAAGAGACCCTTAACGAGCACCAAGTCCGGGGAATGCAGGAAAAGAAGAAGAAGTGAACACAGACAGATACGAGGAGATTAAATCGCACGATATCACGAACGACGTCTGGAGTTCTGCGCCACTGGCGACAACGATGGCCGACCTCTCTCGAGATTCCTTAATTGCAGTTGCACGACAGCGCGCAATTAAAAGTTCTGCTATTAGGACACGCGACATATTTTCGCGCAGCATTGTCCACGAAGTGTCAACTTTCGTAGGGAAACGGTATTAGATCTCTTTGCTCGCGCGCGCAGCACTCCCGAAGATTTCCTCAGGGGAGAGAGAGACAGAGAGAGGGAGGGAGAGAACGAGAGAGGGAAAGAGAGAGTCGTGCTCTTTCGACTCTTCTTCTGAATTCATTTTCAACCGTTATTCGCCGTTAATCACAATCGTTGACCGCGGAAATTTTCGCGAACGATCGAGCTGAAAGATACACGCCCCCGTAAGTTTTACGAGTTTCACGACTACAGAATTCAATTGAAATTCTTTGCGCACAGCCGATTTTATATTGGTTTGACGTCTCATGTTTTTTCAATTAGATCGATATTTCGTAAAATAACGTTATTGATGCTGATTCATGTATTCCGATTTCTCATTGCCATCGTGACGAACAGTCAATGAAATTTGCGGTATTTATTTTACATTCTTATTCGTTTTATTGTTTCATAGCCATATCGACTTATAGACGTGCGTCGTATTATTCCCAAAGTTAATTGGTGTTTATGGGCAGGAAGTGGCACCGTGCCAAGCGTTATAATAATGCGCAATACACCGTGAGAATGAATCACATCTAACTCTCTGGCGCGTAACTTAATCTTGTAATCGTACCGATGGCATTGAGGCGTTCGTCAGTCGCAAAAGAACTAGAATCTATAACTATTCGATCGTAACTACTCGAAAGCGCAATGGTAGAAAATTAATACAGTTCTCGAGCTGTTGCTGGACAATTATGTTAACATTTGTAACTCTACACAGAGAGAATTTTAGAGTAAAAATTACTATAGGATCTTGTAATCAAGAAACAGATCGATTCCACTGTAATTTATTCTATCCTTTCATTTTATACATTCTACTCATATCTTAGGAATTGAGATATTAAAACACTTGTTATATTTCCAGTGAAATTTACTATGTTTCTTAGCAAGCTAGAAACCTTAATCTATATTCTTAGACTACTAAAATATAATAAAATTGAACAGAATTTATATAAGAAAAAGAACTGCAATATTTTCTCCGTGTGTGGAATCCTAATTAAGATGATCGAGTCTACTATTCACAAAATAAGTAGTATACATTATTTCGTATATAATTATGCCCCACTAGTCTCAATGCGCTAATTGTGGCAAGTAAACTTTTATCATTTGCACTTGATAGGTCAAGAGTGTGTTTCATTAAAACAACATTGGTGTGTGGATTCTTATATAGGCGGACATTTTCTACCTCGAACAACCTGTAATCATTTTCTGCAATACAGTGTCATTAACGGCGGACGCGCAAAATGATGTCCGCGATATTAATTATACGTTTCTGGCGACACGAAATGACAAATTCCAACGGGGGGACGTTTCTTCTCTCTATCTTCGCGATTTCTCCGCGTATGGGAGGGAGACGCCGACTCGGCGTATAGATCATCGCGGTTGGACATCGAACGACGACGGTAAGGTAGCCGCGATCCCGGAGCGGGACCTCTACGTTCCATGCACGACGTTCGATCCGCGGGCTCATTGTTTTGAATAATTGATGTGACCGATCGGCTTCTGAAGAATCGAAAGCTCTGTGTGGCGAATAACATGCACTTAGTATGTCAGACGAAGCTACGGGATGTGTATTAGCATCCACCGATACTTCTTCGCCGTTCTCCGAGTGCGTATGTCTGAGGATTACGCAATTTATCTCCAGAGGATGATCAACTTTTGTTCATCCAAATTCAACTCTTTTATTTCACGACAAAGAAAAGGCACATGTAGCTTCATCAGGCTTCAACAACTACGCTCATTGTTGTACAAGTCTCGATCACTCGCAACATTTCGGTCGATAAATATAACATTATTTGCACGGCCACCTGTGCATTCACTTTTTTCCCTCTTAACGGCAAATTATACATACGACCAATTAATTACGAGACTGGCGAGTCACGTTTCGCGCGATGACTCAATACTGCGCAAACGCAGCGCGCGCACGCGAAGCGGTGTTTGCGAGTTCGCGATCCTCTTTACGTAAGCGAACGCGCGATAGTTCATCAAGTGAATATAGCACGTATCAGCGGAAAAGCGAGTCCGAAAGCGTCAGCGGTGCGCCGCCGCGCATACGTGTAATATGATAATTCGCCAGACAGTACCGGGAAATGTCAGGGAATAAAGCATTTCCCCGCGCGACTCCTCGCGAATGCAAAGCGTTTACGATCGGTTTAACACGATGTGGGGAAAAAAAATACCTCGCCACGGCGACGACGACGGCGACGACAACGACGACACGTACTCGCTGTTTATGATCGGTCGGCTGCGGCTGACAAAAATAGTTTACGACTACGTCACCGTCTCCCTCACTCCCGCCTTATCCGCGCGCCTCGCCTTCTCGCGGACTTTTAGCCCCATTAAAATATTTTAACGCGCGACCAATTATGTTTATTATGCTCGTATCGTTTGATTACAGAGAGAGAGAGAGGGAGAGAGAGGGGCCCGTCGTCGAAAGCGCATGTGTAATTTTCGTCAGACTTACTGGCGTGTAAGCGGCGGCATTAACGTCGGAATTTAATTACAGCCATTAGGACGCTTTTTCGACCGTTAATCCGGATTGAACAGCAGGATAACAATATTCGTCTCGGCAACGCCAAGAGATCGACTGGTCGCGATCGTAAGAGCCAAGATCTATGAATATTAAGTGAGTTTTTCTCGTGAGGCACGGCTGTTGAACAGCTTTTCGCCACGTCGTGGATAAGCCGCTGTTTTATCGCGGGATTCGGTCGCGATTTTATTCAAATAGGCTGATTATTTGCGGTGGTTAAATGCTATGCACCCGAGTACTATTTCACTGCGGTCTTGAGAGAGTTATGCCGTTGCTCATAAATGCCTAATGGATTGCAAGAAACGAGAATCTGGGAGGGCGGGGTCTCATGAAATTCAGTTCGGGGTTCAATTGATCCCGACTGGTACCTAATTATGAGAACGAGTCAAACTCCGTTCGCTAATGTCCCGTATCCAAGTGGACAGTAACGTAAGAAGATAAATTATCTGATGGTTTTGCTGTATAAATTAAGTAACTTTTGTAAAACATGTCAATACCTGGTATCATAATAAATGTTTAATGAAATTGCTTTTTTAACCGACTTGAAAACAAAGAGGTTCTCATTTCGTCTTGTATATACGTTTGTATGTTTCTTATAACTTCTCATAATTTTAATTTGTTCACAATATGTTATCTACATGGGTTATCTACATGTTCTCACATTAGTATCGTTATTCAGGTTTGTCCAAGTGCTCTGGAAATTGAGTAGTTCCATTACCTTCTTGAATTACCTGAGCCCAATGCCTATAGAGCGTGATTTGAAGTTGTTTTCCTTGCGAGGAGCTATACATGCTAAGTCCGTTCTACAGAACGCTACAGCGAGAAATTTGACTCTGGGCGTGCTCCATTGCGAGCTTGACGGTTAGTTTTTCTAGAGTTGCATTTCAAAACGTCCTTCTTGAGGAAAATTTTACTCGACACCTATAGTTCACATTACATATACTATAAAATATCGAGTAAAATTTCCTCAAAAGGGACATGCAACCCAAACAGATTCGGTGTTATTTTCTAAGTATGTTGCTAAGATCCCAATACAAACACTGTCAGATATAGTGTAATTATATATTTTAACTAACTGACGTCAGTTGACATTCGGTCTATCTGATTGGACGAACCGTATTGGGATCCTAACAACACGATTGGAAAATAACACTCTATCTGTCTGGAAAAATTGGATAAATCACGAGTGAAGAACGCATCTACTCTTTCTTTTCTTGTTTTGTGCGCAAATCTCTCCCGAGATTTTTTATTAGATAAATCGCGGTCGTAAACAAATAAAACCGCACGCGCTCGTTTTCCTTATTTGTGTTGGCAAACAACATTTTAAGCTGACTCAATTTCGAGTAATCACATTTTCTCTTTGCGGAAAAACATCGGGATGCACATAATCGTGCGTCCACATCCATAACACGAGCAAATGAAACCACGGTGTAACGATCCACCAACGGCGAACGCAAAATACAGCGCGCGCGGGCGCGAGGACCCCGCAATTATATTTTCTCTGGTCGAGACTCAGATGCGTGTGTGCGCGCGCGCGTGTGTGTATGTGTGTGTACCGGAATATTTTGCGAGTATTCCGTTTCCGTATCTACGGCGGGATGTTGTTGCAATCCCCGGCACAATCAGCTCGGCGAACCCGAAGTGGTTGCGACCGTCGCCGAGGTGAACGCGGGTCGCCGGATGATTTCTGGAGAGGACGACAATAATGAGGACGAACCGGGAAAGGGACTTGGAATTCGTCGCGCGGAGTCGTGCCTACTGTATGCCGCCGCGGTCGCGGCTGCCGGCTGAAATAACCCAAGTAATGAATGGATGTTGTCCTTCGCGTACAATTAACGGCACATCCGAGGTGGAGAATGCGGAGGCTAAGGGCCTGCGCGCCCGTGAACAAAACCCCGGTAGTTGTTCTTTCCCTTGAACGCGCCCGTGCACGCCACAAGAGGAGACAAGTGTTGATTTGTTGAATGTTGACGAGGATTTTGAGAGGCGTAGTCTCTATGACGCGTTTGCATGATGTGATTGATGATGTACGAATTTTTTTTATCACTAAAATAATCATGCCGACTAGAAATTTTGCCTATGGTTCTGATTGATCCCAATCAGCTATTTATATAAGATAATATTATCAAATCATAATTATTAAAAATTTTTATTATTAACCCTAATTTGGTATACTGTGGTCACTTTCAAACATCCGATTTTTAATTTCGAATTATCCGCAGTGGAATGAGAATTTTCGGTTCACGCGCTACTAAAAGTTATGGCTAGTGAAAATATGATATTTAAACATTCCTGAACCATATCAATTGCTTTTCACATAACAAAAAACCAGAGTTGCTATAAGGTAGTTTTTGACTAGAGAGTGCTTGATTAAGAAGTATCAAAATGCAAAATAAAAACGTAAGACACAAAATATCTCGATTTTTTTTTACATTAAGCATAATAGATAAGAAAAATTTTATGTAAGTGGCTTATTTATTTTTGGATATATATATTGTACGATGTCTGTATCGTCAAATCTAATCACAAACAATAAAATTTAAGTATATATATCATGTATTATAAACTGATCAACCTGATCAGGACTGTCGTATACATTAATCAGTATAAATAGTAAATACTATAATACATCGTACGATATTGTTGCAAATTGATTTTCGTACAGAGATACTTTGCGATTGTCGCGTTAATTTGCTCGAAAACCGGAAAACTACAGTCTTCGACTTCGTTCTCACGTGGCAACGACACAGCCCCCCTTTTTCTTCCCGTAGCTACTATACATTTTACAGAGAACAAAATTGCTGCAAAGCAGCACCGGGTAAGGCAAGGAACACGGTCTGCCGTGTATAAGAGGGTGAAAGGTGAAGATCAGTTAAGGGTGATATAGCGGAGGCGTTTAGCTAAATCGATCAGATAGGACTTTGCATGGCTCCTCGATGGCACCCTCGTGCGTCCGAGTACTCCCTTTCCCTGAATTATGAGCGACACACACCTGTGAAACTTCTTCCCTGATCTGTATTCTCGCACAGACTTTGCGCGAGCCGTACATCGCACGACGCAAGGATCTCTAAACAAACGTGTAAATCTTCCCATGTTGATTCGAAGATTAACATTTCTCTCTGTTACGTTCTAATTATAGGCAGCGAAATATCTCACGCACTTTTTATAGGAGAGACCGTGGGTCAAAGGTCATGTCGGCCATGCGTTTAATTTATGTATTTATTGTATGAGAGAAACGGTAGATAAAAAATATCGCGAAATATTACTTTTGAAGCACAGGTAGAAGAGACCGGGTCTAGAAATCACATGGGTCAGAAAGCTTCTGTCTCACTGATAGATGGACGAGAATATTCTTCTTTATAGTACAAAGAAGAAGGTTGCTTGTATCACGTTAGTTGGATGAACGCTCATGACAGAAACGTCTCATGTTGTATTTACAAACACTATCAACGTATATCAAATCCTGAAATCTTTTTCCAAAAAGGTTTTCGTCTCGATTGAAGGGGCTTCGTACTTTCTTACGCATAAAGTGCCTGACCCGAGAAGACATAATGCTTCCGATACGCGACGTCGACGTCGGTAATTAGTCCAGCACTCAAGGATGAACGATCAACGCCTTTAAAAGGTAGATAAATCCTCCAACGCCGAAAATACGGATCGCATAATCGCCGTCACTTCCTTACAGCAAACGTTTCCAGAATTACGGAGGAGCTCTTAGCCGTACGATTTATCGTTTGGTTACGACATCGACCGGGCGTTTCACTTCATCAGCGATATCGAGAACGGGCCGTGGGGCCCCAAGGATAATGGCCGACTAAACGATGGAAGCAAGCACTATCCGACCGGGCCAAAGTGCGCCGATATCGAGGTACGCGCGATTTAGAGTCGCTGTAAATCGTTGGAAGATCCCTTCGGTCGACTTGCCCCGCGTCTCCGGGAGTTTCAGCGATGACTTTTCGACTCATAAAAAACAACTACGTTCATCACTGGCTAGATTATTGGAAGATTATTGGCAGAGCGCAGCGATATCGTTCATATTCGATGAGGATCAGTAAATTATTTCTATTAACCGTGTATAAGTATTAATTAATCATGTGAAGTAATTCCGTTAAAAACTCACTCACACCACTTCGAATCTCAATATGAACATTGCGGAGAAAGATCTCAGAGGAATTGCGAGAAGAGATCTCGGAAAAACGTTTCCCAGCTAGGCGCTTCGTCGTGAAAGTGCAGAACGGGCGCGTAAAGGAGAACGGGATTCGATCGTCTGGATAAATGTATAAGCACGCTCGCGCTTCCTGTTTGGACCATTAGCCCCGACAAGGGCCGCGCAATCGAGCCGAAGGATCAAAGTGTACGTAATGGTCGCGTGCTGACTTATACGGTGAAGGCGACCGCTCGGATTCCCACGAAAATCACGATTACACCGCGCGATTCCCTTTGCTACCCGAGAACAAAGGTGAAGATCAGAATTTATGGCTGGAATTAATTTTCGGGACGGGATTTCCGGATGAACCGCGTACCAGAAATTCAGTCTCCCTGGAGGAGACATCCACTTTCCTAATCATTCGTCTTGTTATTGGTGGTTCGCCGCGAAGAGTACGACCGCGTGGAGCCGCGACGATCGCTACTGTATATTTACCAAATGCGTATTTGTAAGACTCTTTCGTGAATATCTCATCAATTTTTAAAGTGATAATGCTACATATAAAATTAATTTTTACTTTTTGGAAAATAAATAATACTTATTTACTATATAACGAAACTCTTTTCAACTTGCATTCCATGTCAAATTATAGATTTATATAACGTAATGTAAAATATGTAAAGACCAACACAGTTTTTCTTGAAACTTAGAAGCACAGCAAAATACTTGTTTACGTTGCGATATTATATAATATTCACTGTAGCATGATTTACTGCACAATCAGTTTCTCCATGATAGAAAAAACCAACTGTAACGATAAGATTAGCGACTTCTAAAGGACGACGGATAAAGTGGATCGATTTTGACCTAAAAAGTGTAACATAAATTATAGATGTAATCTTGCGTTTTTTGGATCGCTGAAAACAATGGTAACATTTTTATCCGTCTAAACCTGTGGGAAAATAAAATTTATCTCAAAGAGATCGAGGTAAGTCACTTTTAATAATAATTCAACAATTTTGCTTCAATTATTTAATTATAATTTTATTATTATAATTTAGTTTTATAATTTTTCATTAAAAACCCCAATAAGATATACTTTAAACTTAGATTGAAATAAAACACTTCAGAAATAATAAATCTAATATAGTTTAGTCAATATGATATATACTATACGCTTTGTTGATTTTGTTATGCTAAATTTAGCATTTCTGAAGTGTTTTCTTGATGTTTAGTGAAAAAAGTTATAAAAATAAACTATCATACAAGTAATTTAATAATTGGAGCAAAATCGTCACTTTCCGAATTAAAAATGACTTATTTCGATCCCTTTAAGACGAATTTTGATCACTTTCCATTGTTCAGATGGATAAAAATGCTACCATCATATTCAGCGATCTGAAAAACGTAAGATTACATGTATACTGTATGTTACACTTTCCAGTGTCAAAATCGACCTATTGCCTTTATAAATATCAATGAAGCATTAACGTCGCGTTTACCAACTACTTGCTAGTTACGAAAACCGCAGGTGTAACGCGCCACAAAAGTGCGTGGTTTCTGCGTCAATCACTAATACCGCATTCCCATAATAACCACAATTCACATGACACGTATCATCCGGCGATATCCCGCGCAAAATACGCTGAAACTGTATTTTCTACAATTCAGAAGGTTACGCCATTATGGTCATTACCTCCGATTATCTTGACCGCGCCATTCCCCCGTGTCGATCAGGGGTCTCGATTTATACTTCGTCGGAGAGTCGGCCGAGAGCCGTAGCGGAGATTTCACCTCTACTTAAATCCGGTTAACTGGACTATCCTACGTGATGTTCCCGCGGGAGAACGCTCGCACGTTCCGCGCGACGCTATGCGAAAAATCGACCGCTATTACTCGCGATATTGCTCCTACGGTCTCGTGTGCAACACGCGGTGCCGCTCTCGCGTGCCGACTGTGAAGATTCTGTGACACCGGAATGATTTGCCAACAATATTCAATACTTGAGAAGCAAGCATCTGGATGAAACGAGCTTTCTTACTCTCCCCACGTTTTGCGATTCAAGACTCAAGAGATAAAACTCCGATCGATCAATAAAATTCCGTTTATTACCTGACGTGCTAAACCGAACTCGAGCGACAAATTTGACTCAGACCATATTGTCCGTTAAAGAAGATAAAAGAAAGGAAAAAACACGGAAAAAGGAAATCCACGAGAACTTCACTGCCAAGTAAATTAATGCAGGTCGGGGACTCTGGGATCTCCGATTACTGTCATCTTCCTTTTATTAGTGCATTCTTTCACTCGTGAATATCTACGTTACACGCTAACAACGGAGCTACAGCACACATAGTCGAACTCGACGCCCTTCGCAGGATGCATCTGGGCGGCGACGGCACCCACGAAAAAAGGAAACCGGTTCCGGGGGAGAGAGAAGGGGGGAGGGGTTCAAAGAAGCGCGTTAATCGCCTTGTCAGGCGTGCTGCATCCCGTCGAATTTTCTGACAGAAACTAAAAAATCGCGGTTAAATTACCGATAATTATTTTCCCTAGTAGAAAATAAAAATCATGACATCATTACGATAATTTGTCTACAAGAAATTGTAATGTGACAAAATCATAATAAATAAAATATAAGTAATAAAAATAAAATGAAAAAATAACATAATAAATATAAAAGAAAGGGAAAAATAAAGTAAATAATAAAAATAAAAAATATCTTAAAGTAAGTATATATATGATATAATGAATTATATTATATCTCTCTCTATCTCTCTCTCTTTCTTTCTGCTTTTCTCGTACACAGAGAAAAATATTTCAAAATTAGTAAATATTTATTTAGTGAAAACTAGCAGCATACTTACTTCAAAAATCTAAATTCTTTTATTTAAATAGAATAAATAATTGCTTTTATGAAAAACATTAAAGTTTTCTTAAGATTTGAAGAAGATGCATATTTTCTTATTTGAAAAATATTTTATATGTTGATGTAAGTTAAATATGGCTGTTAGTATATATATATATATATATATATATATATATATATATATTTATTTATTTATTAAATAAATATATTATTTCTTAGATATTTTTTTCTCTCAGTACAGCATTCGCTCAATTGGATTAATAGTTATCAGACAAGTATTTTCAGCTGCCAACATCGCTCTTCCCTCGATTTTATCGCGCCCACAACTATAATCCGTGAAATGGAGCACGACGCATTTAGATCCGCCGATTACTCGGAAGCAAATCTAGAATCCTCTGGTTGTCTCATCTCTCGCGCAGACAATTCTAGCCGAATGTTTCGCGGAATCGTACACGCCCGCGTCTCTCGCTCCGCATTACCGCTTAAATCGCCCATAAATAACGCTAACTCCTCGACATGCACCGACGGATATGCATCGTGACGCGCGCTTCGTCGCAACGTACGTACCCCGGATGAATTTACCCGAGCGCTCTTTCTCTTCCTGTTCTGCCACCCCCGTCGCCAACGTTGACGCCGCGCATTTTTCACCTACGTACGCCGTCGTTTCCACAGAGGTTCTACGCGCGATCGCGTCACGTCAGCCGCGACATATGTTGGAGGATTCATCCCGGGAACGACTCTCAATCTTATCGCGATCGTGACTCGAAATCTGTCGAGAGCGCACGGCGATCTACTGCTGGGGAACATCGATTTATTCCGCATCCTCGCGCGCGAAGCAAATTATGTGTATAGACACGCGGCTTCCGCTTTCAGCCATCCCTAGAGACAGCACAGTCTGCATTTTCAAATCGCACATCTCCGCGTCGCGAAGCACGACGAGATACGAGAAACAATAAAAGTTATATTCATCTTTAAAATTAAGCGCGCATTAAACGCGCGATAATTATTATGCGTCAATAATGCTTCTGTTTTGGGTGCTCGGAACCGGCTGAATGTTTCCGACTGTACGCTCTACCCGAATAATGCAAAACTATGTATCTTGCTCATACATAATCAGCAGACTTCAACGAATAAGAAAATGAGCAAAGTAAAATATGGGTAACCGCTGCTTGTAAAGTCCAACTTGTGAAATCTGACTTTAAGATGTATACGTGCATTCACACTTCATCCGGGTCCACGATGGTGTCTCGCGTACGTGAGGTTCGAATTTATTAATCCGATCCCCTCGTTTCCTGCAACGCGCTGTATAACGTCCGTGAGGAAGGGTCGTATTAGCATAACGGCTCTCCTCTGCATTCCGTGAAATCCTTTCGGATGCGCGGCACAAAGGGAAACATGCACGCACGAATTTCGTCGCCGTACAAGCGAGAGAACAACCGCAAGTTCCCTCTCATAAGGAACCGAAGGAACGTGCTCTCGCGATATGACGACACATTAGCGTGGCATTCGGAGTTGTTTAGATATGCACCACCACCTGATTCACTCGCTTTATCCGCCTCAGTGCAATTCACCGCGAAGAAGGATTTCATTCTGGGATACCTTAACTTTGAAAGTGTTCTTTGATGGTCCTTATTTCCTAACAACGACTCTCGGACGTGAAATTTCTCTTTGTAACAATAACGTTTCCCAATCCGATATTTAATGTTGTAAAAGTATACATTCCGGTCCAAAATTTCCTATTCATCCCTAATCTGGCGCACCTTTCGACTCCATCCAACTTTTAATTCTTTGTATTACTCGCAAACTAGTGGAAAGAAGACTTTCATGTACTAAAAAAGTTATAGCTGATGAAAATATGAGGCTTAAACGCTGTTGAGACATTTCAATTATCTGTCATGTGACAAAAAGTGACTATTTGTTTTTGATCAAAGTAAAATAAAGATAATTTTTCTTATATTTTGAATTTCTTTTCCTTAAATATAATATATAAAAAAAGTTTTAAAAAGTATATTTATCATTTTCGAGATATTATGATCAGCATTTTAACAAAATGTAAATAAGCGAGAACGAAAACGACCTCTTGCCAGATTGTTAAAGTGCTCAGAATCTATTATTATTTTTCTTATCTAAATATCTATTTATAATTTTACGATAAAAATCTTTGAGCAATCAATAATCATCCCGTTATTCCTATATATAATTTAAGTCTTTCAACATCTGAATTTTTTAGTTGGTTACTTTTCGAACCGGCACGTGTGTAAATATATTCGAAATAGCCCACGATTTTACGAGCAAACTGGTACTTGAACGTAGAAGATCAACGTCTGAGAAATCCAAGTTTCGGTCGTAGAGGACAACCAGCCACGCGCGCGAACAAAGGGCGTAGTTTTACGACTCGGGTCGGCCGGATGGACCTGCGGTCAACGGTGATATCCGTCTCGAGTGATGTTCGACGTCGGCCCCTAGGAAGATCTCGCCTCCCCGGTGCGTTATTTCACACGCGCGACCATTTTGCGGCGACAATAGCCCGATCGTTAAGAGGGTATTTCGTCTTGGGTTAGGAGCATGTCCACCTGTATATTATACGACAAATTCCCGGTATACTTGTTTCTCTGTGAAAATAAAACGCCCGGGAAAGCGGCTTACTCAAGAAACACAACATCAGTCGAATGTATGACAACAAATAGTCTTAACGAATAAATACGTTGCATGCACTGGAGAATGCAAATGCATTGGTATGAAAGTTTCCGCGTTATTAAGCACACGGTGTGTATATTTTAATCTACAGACGTCTTAAATTAATTAAAAAACAGTTTTTGCTTTCTATTAGTTACATTATTTTTATTTCTTTTTTAAAGATTAAACTCGTCAATAAATAGCCTTAAAGAGAAAAAATTGACTTCTCGACTTCTTGAATGATTATGAAGAATCTCAATGTTATCTTGGTGAAAATGATATCTAATAACATTTTAGCTAAACTCTTTTTTGCACAAAGAAGAATTTCGGAACTCTTTAGAACAAAAAAGAAAAAGTTTTATTAGACATTTCTCTTTCTTACTCTTTCATTTCCGCCGAGGTATTTATGCTTTTTAAGTCGTGTATCAAATTTTTATCTTCGTTTTACTCGAAACGTACATATTTCACATGTGGGTTGGATCATTCTAGAAATTCAATTCTATCATCTACATTCAATTCATTTCTTTCATCTAAATTCAATAAAACGCTTTTTTTAATAGTAAATATTCTAAATAATCCGCTTTAAATACGACAACGACTTCGTATCATTTAATAGTAATTTTGCGATCGTTCATGGGACAAAATTATACACCTGAGAGAAGAAGAAGCGTGCAAACTTGTTAGAGAAATACTCAATGCAACCGCTGACATCAGGATAACCCGGCCCTTATCGCGTATCGTGGTACATCGCTAAAGAGATTCTCGAAGTTAATTGATCTGTCGACTCATTAGTCCGAAATTTCAGGCGAAAGTCCTCGTTAGCGCGAATGAAGTTTGAGTTCCCTTCGCTCGCAGAAGGGAGTTATAAAGCCCTTTCCCCAACATCTAGAATATAATCGTAGAATATTATACATCTCGTAGAATATAATGAGCTGCGATTTAACGTACAATATATTTCGTGAACTTAACAATCGATTTTCATTTTATTTAACAGAAACATTCCTGATCAATGGATTGTAATTAGACCGCAAGATATCATCGTAAATTGTTCTCGATAACAACTTGTAATTGGTTATGCAAAAATAATCCAATTCCACAAAATTAGATCTTTGAGCTTTTGTCTCACTAATAGATAATCCATACGTCTTTTTACATAAAACAAAGAAAACTCCAAGTTTTACAGACGCCTTAAATTAATTAAAAAACAGTTTTTGCTTTCTAGTTACATCATTTTTATTCCTTTTTTAAAGATTAAACTTGTCAATAAATAGCCTTAAAGAGAAAAAATTGACTATATTCAACTTCTTGAATGATCATGAAGAATATCAATGTTATCCTAGTGAAAATTATATCTAATAACATTTTACCTAAACTCTTTTTTGCACAAAGAAGAATTTCGGAACTCTTTAGAACAAAAAAGAAAAAGTTTTATTAGACATTTCTCTTTCTTACTCTTTCATTTCCGCCGAGGTATTTATGCTTTTTAGATCGTGTATCAAATTTTCATTTTCATTTTACTCGAAACGTACATATTTCACATGTGGGTTGAATCATCTTTGCATAACTTCGCATAACGTCAAATTCGATTCGTGTTTTCCGAAATTTGTAAAAATCGTTAAATGGAAGCGCAATCTTTAACTACGGTTTATTCAGCATTGCACGTCGGATCGAAATCGCTCTTCCAGAGAACTTCTCGACAGTCATTCGGCACAAAGGTTCAAAGGATTAATCACATACGAGCGACGTCGCTTGACGAAGTCATGACTTCGAGAGGACGCCGCGGAAATCGATAGATCTCAGTGGGTGGATCCGTAGAAACGCCCGCGCAATTGCGCACCGTGAAAGACGAGGTTGTGTGCCCAGCATAAGAATACCCGGTGCGGCTGCGAGGCCACCCGTGGAAACTCGCTTTACATAATCGGTCAGTTACAGGGGGTAACGATGGCTTCTTTCACAAACCGGACGCATACCTTCGCGCGTTTCTTCGAGAAGAAGAAGACGTTGCGAGCGTCACGATCGCGGCTTAGCGATCCAACCGCGGATCATCAAGGAAGCTTACTTATAAAATCACACTGCCAATCGTTTTCTGTCGAGTGCAAGACGACGGTGAAAATTTCTAATTTAACAAGAAGGCAAAACTGTAAAATTGTGACTTGACAATTAACCCTTACGGTGAATAGGTATTTTCGGCACCTTAACAGGAAATGGAAGGTCACTCATGTCCGACGTATTCGTTCGTCAATTTAAAATCGTTACCAAATTCTAAAAAAATTCATGTAACTTGTTTTAAGCTTCGAGTAATATCTTGTGAGGTTATTAAAAAAAATGAAGTTGTATATGACCTTCTAATTGTTTCCTGAACAAAAATCTATGGAAAAATTAAAAAATTACAACTTTTGTAACTTTTTTTAAGAAAAATAAAAAATTCGAGGTTTTATATGTCAAATTTAACTAAAAAATTATATATTCGTATATAATATTTCGAAAAACGTTGAATTATTTCAGCATGTAAAAATGATGTATTTTTATGTATAAGGAAATAAGGCTGACGAATTTTGTTGCTACTGAGCTTCTTTCTCAAGTGCCTTTGCTATACTAACTTTTTTAAACATCTGACATCTTAAAAATTTCGAGATGAGAAGAAATGTAATTTATTAAAAGCGCTCGGACACGCGAATAACCCCCCTACTCGCTTTAAGGATTAAGCAAATTCTGTTGGGAGAGCTCTAGTGACATTTCATCACTAGTTTCCAAGAAGATACTAATCAAAAAGTTCCAGTCAAAGTGCTAATGAAACATTCTACGCATCTTGGACGTAAATGTCAGATCCTTTCTCTCAGAAGTAACTAATTGCCCCCGAAAGAGGTTGATTCCTGGAAGCATTGTGCCAAGCGTGAGATAAAAACTCGAGAATCTACATGGTTCAGTGAGCAAAGACAAAGAAATGTCGAGCGATTGGCGACATGGGAGACTTTGGGGCCGGTCCCAAAGGCAGAGTCCAGCCTCCCGAGAAGATAAATCGTCGTACGAGCCCAGTCTGACCTTCCTCCTCATCTCGTCCCTCTCGACTCTTCGGGGCCTGATGAAGCGATTAATCTCTAGACACACCTGACCAATCTATCGGCCGTTTCCTGGGATCTCATATTACGCGGCCAAAATCTCAGTAGTCTCGTTTACACGCTCCTCCCGAGTCTGGAGAGAAGTGATCCTTTCTGCTCCAGTCGCGTGCATCACAGCGGAAGCGCGAACAACTCGTCGCAGAAAGGCCAAGATTAATGTGGCCTCTTGAGAAGATTCCTCTCTCTCTCTCTCTCTCTCTCTCTCTCTCTCTCTCTCTAGACGTGTCAAAACACACGAACTGTAATTCTCTACTTCGTTCCGACACGTCGAACGTTTAGGGTATCGTGCTAAGTGCTTCCGTAGTTACGCTCAATAGAGGACGCGGTAAACAACCACGTCATCCATGGAGAACCAAGGTACCTCTTGTGGTCTCCTCATTCTCTCCCTTATTGCTTTAATCTGTCAATCACAGTTAGAGGTATTAACCAGAAACAGCGCTTGTTAGACGGCATATTTGACACAAAGAGAAATATTCGCGTTATTATAGGAGTGATTTCACACAGTAACAATAACGAAAGCAACCGATAAATAAAACACCAAGGATCAGATCCAACTATTTGTATAGCACTTTTCGTAAATCACGAATGTCTCTTGACTTATCATACGCTATATAGTGTTCAATGCATTAGAAACTTGCAAAAGTTCTTCGGATCATCGACGATATCATCGACTCAAGAGATGAATGTGATTTTATGAACATAGAGATGAATAACGGAAAATTTTGAAAGACGGCAGTATCACGTTTATCCTCTTTTTGATTAAGTGAATTGAAATGTTCATGAAACGTTAGAGAGAAATCCACCAAAAAACATGGTTTCAACCTGGAAGATCAGCATTTCTCCACATCGCGAAACACCTCAAATATCAAGTACTGCTAAAAGTCCAGCGAACATTTGCAAACCCCTAACACTTGTAATTTATATTTCTTACGTGACTCATGGTGTTGCATTATGCTACCGCTGTCGTATGCGAAATATTCACCATTACTTCGGAACGTGACGATCCCGTTCGCACGTGTGTCGCGAGGGCGTTTCTATCACGTGGCTGCACGCCACGGCGTGGAAAAGGACTCACGGGTCTGGCCGATTTCGCCCACGATCGCCGTGGAATCCGAGGAGCGCTAGAGAAGCCGGTCTTTCGCGTTCCTCGCTCTTCTCGACCTCTCCCGTCGTTTTTATCGTCGGTTCCGTCCACTTCGTTTCTCATTGTTTTCTTTTTTTATCCTTTTCCACGCTATCGCACGGCGCATGGAAAAGCGGCTTCCCCCCAACGTCCTTTCCGGTTTTCCACGGAGCAGTAACAATACGCTGGTCGCGGAAGACAATGGCTCTGAGTGGACACTGATGGACTCTCTTTCCCGATTGACACACGCTAACGACCATGCGATTACCCGAACGCGAGATCCCAATGGTGTGCGTCGGCACACGCTGCTAAATTGGTCTTGTACACGCGACGAAGCACGATCGGTTGTCACGACTCGCAATTCCGTCCGTAGGAAACGGTCGCCGTAGGAAAAGCTGCTTGTATCCGGTTTAATTTATGGCGCACGTCGCCGCCGCTTGACGAAAGAAATATTTCGCGCTGACCTTCCGCGCGGGATCTTAAACGGTCCTTTCATGACAGAGCCGACTCGTTCGACTCCGAGTGCCGGTCGATTAGCAAATGCACGGTAGAATGATGTGAGATGCATCGCAAAGTTTCTGGATTTTCCTCTCTGAACACTGACTCTCACAGCGCTGAGAGAGAGAGAGAGAGAGAGAGAG
>NW_022639578.1:663245-678579 GCF_010583005.1 Odontomachus brunneus | reverse complement strand
GAGAGAGAGAGAGAGAGAGAGAGAGAGAGAGAGAGAGAGAGAGAGAGAGAGAGGGAGTTCAAAGACTTCTATATTTATGTAGACTCATACGCGGAAGCGTCGTTATTCTCGCTCGTTGCTTTCCGGCGTGTTTTATTGGTCTGGGACCCCGCGATTCCGTCAATAACAACGATCAACGACTGCACGCTAATAACACGCGTAGGAATAAACGGTCTGCTAATTTTAGACGGTCCGGTGCAACGTCCGCGTTACGTAAGCGGCGGAAACGTGCCAAAATCGTACAGAATTCTCGAAATCGGTCACCGATCCATCATGCTTCCCACCGAATCAGTAATCTAAACCAACTCAACTGACATTGCGACAAAAACCGTTAAGAAAAAGAATATCACATATTTCAATTTGTCAAAAAGTATAATAATTTGAGTATACGAAAATATTTTTTTCAATCAAGAAGGAATCTGCGATCAGTCAGAAGAAGTTTAGAGGTGAATAAAATCATTAGTAACGAAAAAGGTCGAAAATTATCTCAATGTGCCACATTAGAGTTAAAATTGTACTATAGAAACATCTGTTTATTCTTTTTATATAAAAGAATGTGAAAAAATATTTATTCACCATATCTTTGGTAAGTCGGTCGTTAATTAAGTTAAGACGGACAACGTGTCAACTCGGAAACCAACTCGCAATCTTATCTTAAAGACCATCTTTTTTTTTAAAGGTTAGTGTGAGATATTCTCCACCGGGTTTTTTGAAGTATCGATAGCTATGCCGAAGCTAAAGTATTAATACTGGGAACATTTATGAAAACTGTTGGAGATAAAGTATCAGAGTCTCGTCTGCAGGCGCGTTTCTAGTCACTCTTCGGTAATTTATCGTCCGTCGATTTTCTGTGTCCTTTTATACGTATATAATTTAATGAAAGAAGGTATGGAAATGCTCCTTAATCAGCAAGACTTTGTAGACGTTTGGAATTCACGGTGAACGGCTCTACACGATCGTTACGCGCACGCACACGGAGGGACGGCGTCGCTTTGAAGAATGCCGCTGCGTATGCACGACAATCTTGCGCTCATAGCTCTTACCACACGTAAGTCGAATTTTCTGATCGCTGATAAAGGCCAATTTACGAGCTTGTTGGAACGACTGACCAGGTGCACTCGCGATTCGAGCGTGGTGGTCGATTTTTTCGCCTGACCATTTTGCAGCGCTATTTGCAGAGAGTTATGGGGCTCTGACAGGAGTAAAAATTAAGTAAAGTTTAGGGAGTTGTAAAATGTTGTAAATTAATAGGAGTATGAACTTTCTGTCATGTACGTCTATTAACCCTAGATTCCTACCGCTACGTTTCCAAGGCGTATAACAGATCAAGTCCTTGATACCCTAAGGCTGCGCACGCACTCACTCCCACTCAGTTTTTAGAGTTCACTAGAAAATACTGTTTGATTTTCTTTCATATTTTAGCCACTTTACTGTTGTAATAACACAGAATTACTGAATAAATTTAAAAAGCAAAACAGTGTCGTTATTATCGATAAAAGCACTATATATGCCTCTGAGTGTATCGGTAGTAACAATATATTTATGAGATAGCGGTAGCAATCTAGGGTTAACAATATCTTGGTAAAAAAAAATTAAATTTTATAGTGAATATTAACATCACTGTATTCATTTCAATTCTGTTCTACAAAAGAATGCTTCAACGGTCACCATCCTAGCATCAACATAGGAGTGGTCTAAAATCCGTGGTTCGTCAGAAAAATCCGTCAGAAAAAATGCATTTTTATTTATTTATTAAAGTTACAGTTATTGATTCACGAAGCCGATTTTGAAAAAAAAAACAATATTTCACAAATGAAAGTTATAAAAAATCAAATTTAATCTTTTCATTGAAAAATTCGAGTTTGTAAAATAAATAAATGAAAAATGGTCTTGAAATTTGCGAAAAGCCTCCGTGAATCGATAACTGCTACCTTAATTAAAAATGTATTAACACCAATTTCAGATTATTTATGTTAAGATCAATTATCGTTATATCATGATTTTTTTGCAAAACAAGATTGAAATGGACATAGTAATGTTAATATTCAACGTAAAATCTAATTTTTTTATATCAAGATATTATTAAAAACCATGCGTAAAGAAAAATTCATATTAATTTATAACTTTTTACAATTCTCTACATTTTACCTAATTTTTAATCCTGTCCTGTAACCACTTAATCAACAAGCGCGCGATTTCTTTTCGGGGTAAATTAGAATTTTGAGTTATACGTAGCACCAAATGTTATTTAGACTCTTGTTTCATGCGTTTAAAACATACAATGACTGATATCGTGTTCAACTGAATGGTCGCAAGGAAAATGATTTATCGCGGCGCACCTCTTGTATTTTATTTCGGAATCTAGCATTACCTCTGTCTACGCTGATAATCACGTGCAATGCGCGGCGAGTGCGAACAAGGTTATAATCCATTTAATTAAAGTTGATTCTGACGTTATTACATCGCAATCGATCGGCGCGGGAGCGACGCGAGCAAATTGGCGCGTTTGTTGGAAACGGCGGTTCAAGCGCGCGGCGGAGAATATTTGCGATTATATCGTTAGAAATTACCTCTAACTCGGCGCGGTTTTCTCACCCATGGAAAATGATTCGTTGTTCCTTCACAATTTTCCACACGGCGCACTAACAAATTATCCGGAGTCAAGAGGAGCAGAGGAGCGCCAGAGATCGAAACGCTTTCTAACTCGCGTGCAATCTCCGCCGAGGTCTCACCCTCGCGCTCCCGACCTTTCGGCCGATTATTATTATAACAACACCGCAAAAAGTGTACACAACGGCAAATTGATTAGGCATTAACCGGCGAAATGTCACGAGTGTAAATCTTCAGCAAATACGGGCTACATGCCGCGTAGAATAGTTATATACGTATGTGCGTGTAAAACAACATGCTTCGTTTCACGTCGAGAAAATTATGCATGGCCCATTCCGACGCATTAGATCAAAAGCACACCGCGAAATGTCCCTCACCGGTCGTTCAAAAGGTGTCACGTGTTTTCCTCACGTGTATAATAAAATTATTAGCTTGTGCTTGTGCAGCATTATGTAATGAACGCGCACTGCGCTTCCGCGCAAGTTGTAGAGATAGTTTTCTAAATGTTCGTGGAGATATAGTTTCAAAAGTAAAATTCACTTTCCCCCCTTGGCTATATATTAAAATATTAAATTTGACTAAAGTCTTATTATATCTAAAACTTATTATATATAAAACTTATGATGAAACATATCCTGAAATTTAGAGCCGAAAATCTCGGTGAATATATCACTTCAATTGCCCAGAAAGATTGAAATTGGTCAGTGATAACAGATAAATTTCACGTGCTTGGGTCAATAACTGCAAATACGCGCATCGATCTGTCGTCCTTTGTTGACATTTTTAATCGACTTCAAAACAGATTCCCAGTTTGTACTGCATGTATGTTTACTTGTATGTATGTTCGCTCATAACTCGACTTTTTTTAAAAATCCGAAATCATCTAGAGGTACAAGACGAACCGCGTTTTTCGCAAAAACAGCTCTGCGTTATTACGCACAGATTGTATTGTAGTATTTTTGCAATGATTACTCCGCCTGTGCGCAGCATTCATTCAGCTGCACTTGCGAAGCATTTCCGCAAACTCAATTTAACAAAGCCCGTGTTTCTCTAAAGACGAAATCGCGAACGCGAATATGGCTGTGAGATACGGAAAATTGCAAATCGCGAATTTTTCAAACGAGTACATGCACGAAACATGACTTGAAATCTTTATCACTTTAATCAACAACGTAATTGTAACTCATAAATGAACAAAAAACTACTACTTTGCGCTTTTGATTTTTACGAACATTTTTGTACGAATTATTGATGCTCAGAGATGCCACATCTCGCTTGGGGCGTTATTAAAAAATAAAAAAACTAGAAATCCCGACGATCACGAGACAAACCAGCCTAAATTATTCACGAGCGAAATAATCGCTAGATGCTCGACAATGTTACGTTGTGTGAAAAACTGCTTCGCTTAAAGGTTGTTGAACTACATAAAATTTACTTTCGCAACATTGAATTTCACTCAACGCGGCAGTCTACCTTTGTTTGCGAAACATAATTCACGTTTGCAACGTGACAGCATGTACGGGAAATGTACAAAATCTATAATCGCGACAATTGAAACCATGAAACTTATCAATGCGAGCGAAGTGATCGCGAATTCCGCGTGTAATCGCGCAATATTGCTGCGCATTATACACTGCTCAAAACAATTTAGCAGATCACATTCAATAAACAATTATATTCTTTATCTTCCTATAGCTTTAACTAAAGTATAAAAAAGGAGCTAAAATATTTATATATATTTTAACAAACGAGAGTAAATGTGCGTAGTGAAAAAATAAAAGAAATATATGTACAAAAAGGATATTCGATATATTTCATATGCATTCTATATGATATCGACTGAAAAAGTGATCCCCCAATTATTTCGAGCAGTATATTTCGTATAACGGCACCTATGTAAATATCTACAGGTAAAATAAATCGCATTGATTTTGACGAATCTTAAAAATATTCATAACCTCAAAATTAGATACGCCAGATAGCACAGAGAATTCAAAAAGAATTCAGTCGTATGTCACCAATTCTGAGTTCATTTTTAGATGCCAAAATTCTTTTCACTGAACTAAACTTTAAAGAATTCTTTTTGCAGCTGAAAATAAACTCAGAATTAGTGACATACGGCAATTTTTTTTTTAATTCTTTTTTAATTCTCTGTACTATCTGAGACCCGTTACCTTTCAGTTTATGTTACATTTTGTTCTCACTCATCGAAATATCGCCAACTCAGAGTCGGCCAACAAAAGATAACCATTCCAATTAGTTTTAAATTCGACTTAAACAAGTGATTAGTACGATCTATTGGACACTGTAAAGCGCTTAAAGAAAAACCATGATTGGTCCACACAACGCTTCAAAGTATTTGTAGCGTCTAGTGAATCGCCAGATTATAAGTAGAGTAGTTTGACTCCTCGCGATCGTAACTCAATACGACTTTTATCCCGACAACTGTGTCCCAACTTCCAATCGTAAAGGGAGTTGAACGGAAGGAGTTCAAACGGAGGAGCATAGAGAATATCCATGAACTTACCTTAGAGTCGACTCGGCTCGAACCGGATCCTCCGATACCGCATCCGCATCCATCGGAATTGCAGTTGCCTCCGCGCTGTGGCTATAACCGCCCTAATCTGAAACAGAAATTAATTTTCCTCATTAGTTATAACAATAGAAAGTTCACTTAGTCTCGACACATAAAGGGAAGGGGGAGAAGAATAATGAGATGCATTTGATTCGTCAACAATATGCGGTTAAACTACACGAGATTAAGTTATGTCAGATTATATTTATGTAACCTTTCAAATTACCTTTTAAATTTCATTCTCATTATTCACGATGATTCCAGCACGACGATCGCGATCGCAAAATATCGTAATTTGTGCTCGTACACGCGTAAATTACTTTAAAGTGCTCCAGAAGTATTATAAGTACCGCGCGACATCGTCCAGTGTTCACACCTTCGCGTCGAAGACTGTTATGATAACGAGAGCACCTCATGACAGCGTTATATATGTATTACTTTGTTTTGAAAGTTGGTCGCGCGCAACCTTCAAAACAAAACAATACGCGGCGCGCCGAGCCGTACTTGAAACTCCACCGTTATTTGCTTTATTTCGTTATCTCTAACTGTACTCTATGTTGTACTATATTATTATTTCACTTTATTGTAATATTCTAGAATTTTACCTTTTAATCTAATGGGACGTATCACGCGGCACCTTGCTATTGACTACAATTCGGAAACATTACGTAACGTCAACAATTCCGTGAACACTACGAGAGTCAGTTACATTATTGGACTATCGCACAGAAAATCTGTCTTCAGAAAAATATTTTTAGAACGAATTTTAAATTCTATGAATCCTACGAGTTCTTTATTCGATAATTGATGCGTCTAAAAGTCTTATCTTGCGACAAATGAGATATTAGCCTAACCTGAGACGAAATTTAACACCTATTTTGATATTTTGAGACCTACATCTTTTTTTTTATTCTATTTAACCTACTGGCTTTGCCGAAAAGTCCTTTTCAGAATTCACAAGTGGCATTTTGTGTGTTCTTTATTAGAAGCGTTAAGTACAAATTGAATTTTCATGTGTGTGTATTACATATCACTGATCCTTCAGATGTTAGAAAGTTTAAATCTAAAGTAGGGCTAAAATTTCGATTCGGGAGGACAGTTGTGACAATTATTACCGACAATTATTATGCCATCGTGTATGCCGAAGATATTAAAATATTACACAATCGCGCGTGCATTTTGGGAAACTTTGAGAAATTTGAGAGATTTTTTTGTATCATTACAAAGAAGTGTTTAAGAAGATTACCCCGCCCAATCTGCAAATGACTTCCGGTTCGATAGATCACCCTACATATTGCCGAGCAAACCATTCTTTTCGCGATGAGAATTCGACGTGTAATAAAGCATCATAATTCACGCCATTTCCGGACAGAAAGAATTGATCTCGCGTTATCGACGGTAATTAATTTCACGTGACTGCAGCATCCTTCGCGTACGTGTCATCGGCAGGCACGAGTTAAAACGCAATCGAGACTGATGCCCAATAATGAACGAGTATTGCGCGTTGAAGAGAGAAAGAGAGAGAGAGAGAGAGAGAGAGAGAGAGAAAGAAAGAGAGAGAGAGGATCGTTTAAGGTGGATGTTTGTTGACACAGGCGCACCTTCACCCTAAAAAAGGACGTAAGAAAATATCGATCATGCTGCTGTTTGAACAGTTCTCCAACGGAAGGACGTTAAAATGAATAAGGGTTGTTTTTCAAACTGCGCTCTGAAGTTCGGTCGTATATCATAGTTACTAGTGATTGACAACTTCCCTTTCGCCGTGGAAAATATGATGTGTCATACCATCGTGGGTGGCGTTGGGCATCATTGTTGCTCAAATTTTTCCGAATTGTTTGTTGCTTTTCGCCGCCAATGTAAGGGAAAACGTCCGGCATTCGTTAGTTTTCGACGTTGTTACTCGAATTTTGCTAAATATTGAAGTAAATAAATAAGCAAATAATAATAAATAATTAACAAATAATTAATAAATTCCCATATACATGGAGAAAATATTGTAATAAAAATTACAACATTAATTACTAATTAATTAATATATATTTGTCTGAAAATGTTACGCACGTTATTGTAAAATTGTAAAATTATTTTAATTGCTTGAAAACTTTTTATGTCGTACCACAACTATCTCTCATCATTAAATTTATTACTTCTAGTAATTTATACTATAATTTCAATATAATTCAGCTTTACAAAAGCATTGTAAGAAGAAATATAATTTTGACATAATCTATGCTGTAATATCTTTTTTGTGTATAAGGATTTACTGATTATATATTTATCAATTATCATTGATTATTTACTTATTTACTTTTACTTTTACCGGCTATTTTCCCGTTTTTCCCCAATTTCTACAAAATTGGATTTTATTTTTGCGCGTGATGGTTAGACAATATTTTCGCGCGACTGTAATGTTTGTTGTTCCATTTAATCCCGATCTTGTGCCGATTGTAACAATATTTCTTTTCGTCGACGACGTGGAAAATAAAAACACGAAACGAATCGCACGAGATGGCGTGACAATGGCACACGTACGAAGTGGTATTTACGAAGCGCGGCCGAGAGAAATGGGCAGGGCCGAAGGGCTAGGAACGATTTGCCGATCCGGATGAAACGATCCGGGTGTCCATTGCGTGACTACGCCCGCCAACAATAGGCCGATCGAGTTCGATACGTCGAACACCTCTCTCGGCTGCTGTAACGAGCTCGCCGACAAAGTGCCCAACAAATGCCCCGACACAATAAATACGCGAGAGCAATAAGATCGCGGCAGATGGAAGTATCAGCTGCGCAGTTAGGGGCGGCTCGCAGACTCGCGCTCCCCGCTGCGGCGCGAGAGAAGCTTTGAGAAACTCTCCTTCGCAACTTCGATCACGGCCACGCGACTCGAGCGTCTTTCGTTCGCGCGGAGGGCAGGTGTAGAGATCGTGTGGCATGCAATAAAAATATTATTCCAGCTAATAATTTTCACGACTCTGCGCGACAGGGACTTCCGGATCCCCGAATACAGCCACACACACACACACACACACACACACACACAAGTTGAATTGCACTATGAATTTGGCAAGAGGAGTGGGAATTTACTAGGCAATCGAATTACTTTGGTGTGCCATATCGGAAGCCGCATTTTATCCTGCGGCCGAACAAGGAACCGCCATATTTCCCATGGCTCTATCTACCTTCGCACGTCGCGTATTTCCATCTCCCCCGGGACACCATACGAGCCGGCACGATCGCGTCCATATTTGAGGGTGGGATCGGGCGGGAATCGATATTCCCCGGCGCGATTTACTTTCCGCTTTACAAGTCAATTCGGGATCGTCCGTGGTGCATTAAATCCGCCCCCGCGCCGGGTAGCTTCCGCGGTAGCCATCATTTCACACGGATCGGCAAGTGAACTCCCGCGCCCGCTGCGAACAGCCACCGACCGGGACGCGATGGCGGTGGACGAAAGCTGCATTTAAGCTCGAGATAAGAGAGCCGCCGCCGGTCGAGTGGTTTCGCGGTTAAATCGGTAGGGGAAGGCCCGCTGCAAGCCGCGGCAACTGACCATCTCGTAACTTACACCGTCCGTTGCAGCGAGAACCTCGAGGCGCTTTCCGTAATAACGTGCCCAGGCTTCGGTCAATATGGGTCCGATTGCAGGTTCGGTCTCAGGCGAAGGGCAGAAGACGGTAGTTCCGTCTGTATAAGCGGAACTCGCGGAGAACACGGAGTTCCCGGAGACGTCTGAAGAAGAACCCTGCCGAGCAATCGGGATGTACCTCGGAGATTTGCATGGTCCTGGGTCATTCGTCATTACTATTGTACGATGGGTTACTGAATTCTGCTGCAGTGTACGTATGCTCGTTCGCGAAACGCTTCTCGCGCTCTTTTTATCAAACGAATTTGCAGCCCTTTGCCAATGAATTGAGAGCCACTGTTGATGTACATTCAACACCCTCTATTACGTTATTTTATTTAAGAAAATATGTAAGAATATGTAAAAGTTACTATAAAATAATGTGCTTTTTTACTTTAAAATATTGCGTAACGTCAACAACTCGGTGAGCATTTATACCGAGAGTCAGTTGCATTAATTGACTATCATACGGGAAATTCTCTTTGGATCTTCAGAAAAATATTCACGGCACGATTTTTACGAAGTCCTACGCATTCTACGAATTCTTTATCTAATAATTGATGCATTCAAAAGTCTTGTCTTGTCGTCCTTAGAATTTACAAGTAATATTTTATGTGTTTTCTATTCAGAAGCGCTAAATAGAAGTTGAATTTTCATGTATGTGTCACATATATGTAAATCTTCTTTCCAAGTTTATTATCACTTTTTGTACTGTCACTTCGGCTCTTATCATAATCAATTACCGCGCATGCACGACAGCAGTAATTCTAAATTATGACAACTCGAAGCGCTGCAACTTCAATAAAATGTGCGCAAACCGTCTTGCAATCGAGTATACATTGGCTTGTAAAACTACTCAGACACAATGAAACTAGCAACTCACCAAACTATCAAAATCAAAAGACATCGACGGACCTATCCTTAGTAATTACATTGTTAATTATTATTATTAATTATATTATTATTCCGTATTGTTAGTTATTATTATTAATTATATTATCATTGAGTGACACACAAAAAAACGTAAGCAGCAAGAAAATTGATCAATCACAATCAATTATTCTCGGACAAGAAGAATTATCGACCGTGGTTGGTTAATCCGCTTACTGTTTAAGTTTTACTGCTAATGCTTCTCTGTGTGTATTCCCGGTAATGACTCAACTTGGATAGTTTGGTGAACTCCCATCCTCATTATGTCAACTTCATTGTGTCTAAGACAAGTCTCTTGCCATCCACTTTATGTTACGACTGTATTCGCGCGCTAATTAAATATACACTGCAAAAAATCTTGCGTACATAGTACGTAAACAAATGTTCCAAAAAATCTACTTTAAATTTTGTGTCGAAAATAACTCATTCATGTATTATTTATATTATGTACTAGTCTATACATAATGTAAATAACGAATGAATATATGAATGAGCTATTTTCAACACGAAAGACTTTTAGAGTGGACTTTTTGGAACATTTGTTCAAGTACTGTGTACGCAAGATTTTTTACAGTATAAGTACAAATATACCATAAGAAACATAAGACATAAAAATATAAGTTAAAAAATATAAATTAACGGTTCTTTTTTTTCTTGCACTTGCGGCAGACACATTCGTGCCATATTTCTGAATTCTCGCAAACCTTCGCCGCGTCGTTTCCTGCCGTTTTGCGGCGACTAGGTGCCACGGCGGCCACGAGATCCGCGGATCTTGACGTGAGATGGATATCGTATTCCCTATAATACATGGCTCGGCCGCACCGTTGAATTCCGTACGGATGCAGCGTTAGCATCGCGCGTGTGCACGAACTGTCTTTTGCATAGGTTATCGCGGAGGACCTGGGATCCGGCCAGAGGTGCGGGCTTTTTGCATGGCGGGCATATCGGAGAAACGCTGTTGTTGGCGCAAAATCGAAAAATATATTGCAACGGTATCTCGGTGGAACACCTCTCTCTTGTAATAACGGCTTGTAACAGTAAATCTCTTCCGCCGCTCGGAAAAAATATCATTGATTTTTCGATACAGTAATTGTCGGCCAATCCTTCATATTAACGTCCAAATGTGCTGAAATTTTACGTTGATTTGAGCCATTTATTTTACTACGGAAATGAAATCTGTTGTTTATAAAGAGTACCATACCTACCAATTTCGATGTCGCTCTATCGAATAGCGTTGAGAAAATTTAAAAAAATCGCAATTTATGCAAAATTTTTGCAAAATAAATTTAAAAAACACGTTTTTACAGCTAATTTTTTCTTTTTCCATTATTTTCTCTATAAAAACGTGTTAATATCGCTCGGAAAAGTTTCTAAAACGCATGTCCCGACACTTTAACTTAAAAAATATGCCATGGGTATTTTTTTCAACAAACATGGCCGTACAAAATGTCAATCGATTTGAAGCGATTAATTCGAATTTTTGTTTATATTTAGTTATCGAAATTATATTTAGTTATTTTGTTTATATTTAGTTATCGAAATTGTTTTAATATGTAATTTTGTAGTAATATTGACTCTAAAACAATTTTAATAATCAAATATAAACAAAAATTTTAATTAAACGCTTTAAATCGACCGCCATTTTGGTACCGCCATGTTTGTTGAAAAAAATATCCATGGCATATTTTTTAAGTTAAAGTGTCGGGAACACTTTTTAAACACTTTCCCAAGCGATACGAAAAAATTAGCTCTAAAAACATGCGTTTTTTAAATTTTATTTTGCAAAAATTTTGCATAAATTGTGACTTTTTTTAAATTTTCTCAACGCTAGTCGATAGAGCGACATCGAAGTTGGTAGAAATGGTACTCTTTATAAACAACAGACCTCATTTTCGTAGTAAAATAAATAACGTAAAATTTCAGTACATTTGGGCGTTAACGAGACCACGTATCAATAACGTACAATCTAAATAGAAATTTTTCACATACACCTCATGGGCAATACTCCCACCGATCGGACGTGTGAAAAACCTTGAATAAATATAACACCGAAACCCCCTCTATTTCCCTCTCTCCCCTCCTGAAAGGGTTCCCTCGAGAGTGAACCATACGTCACAGCGTAAACACATCCGGCGGCGACCCCGCCGATGAATGAACCGGTCGGCAGGATTTCTGCTTTCAAATTCGTCCTGGCTATACGCCAGGCAGCTCATGCATATTCACGGCAACTCGCGCGAGCATCGTGGATAGCAGAAAAAATTGACAGTTTGGGAAAAGGGCGAACTAAAAAAAGAAAAAAGAATGAGAAGAAAGTAAACAAAAAGAAGAAGAAGAAGAAGAGCGCGTCAATAATCAAGATCGAACGTCATGGAGCGCGCGTATGAAGTCGACGGGGGAGCACAATTTCAATTTTAAATGCAAGTCTGCGAATCGCACGGCCGGGGTAGGCGAGGGTGGGTCGAAAAGTTTCAGCCATTGTACGTATGCGCATTTCTATAGGGGGTATCACCTCTCCGCTATTCTCGAGCGAGTCCTCTCTCAGCCGATCCCAACAGCGCGACGCCGCGAGTCTAGTCATCGTGAAAATGCAACGGAGATGCACGCGCGATAACGGCGAGTCTCGCGTATAAATCGAGATGATAAACTCCGGGGGAAGATGGGGAGGGGACGAGATCGCGAGGAGAAAATTGGTTTGAGTTTCGATTCATGGGATTTGCATTACGCGAGGCGCGCATTTCAAAAGTGTTGTTTCATAGGCAGGCTGCCTTTTGGAGGTCTGCCCGTGATACGCAGAGAGATCGCGTCGATTTGCATTTGTGTTTTGTTAAATTTTTAACGTGCCAAATTTTACTCGTGCCCGGTTTGAGACCGCGTTCTTCGCGCATTTGTTTCCGATGTTACATGAACGTTTTGATTTACTTCTTATTCAAGGAGAGTAACAAATTATCTTTTATTTTCGTGAAATAAAGGTGTTTCTTCGAAATAAAGGTGCATACACACAATATTAACATGTACCTTTCAAAATGAAAATCCATGAAATTTTCTGATCTGGAGCTTACTATAGGGAAGAGCGAGTAAGATGGAACATATGCGGGACATCCTAATTATTTTTGTTCCCACACATAAACGCACATTAACGCATAATAGTTGTCCATTTCATGTCAATTAACACTCGATATCTTTGCATAGTCGGTTGCAAAACGGTTTAGACATAATAAAATTAGGAGCTCACTCAACTGTCAAAATTAATAGTCATTACCGATGGGTTTACACGGTGATAATATAATTGATAATAATAAATAATTATAATAATAAATAATAATAATAGTAGATAATGTAATTATTGTGGAAGCCCGTCAGAATAATGATTCTCAATTTTGACAATTTAGTGAAATCCCAACTTCACTGTATTTGAACAATTATTACCAGTATTTCCAACTCATTCGAACCAGTATTCGCAACTAAGTGTACTTATAACGTAATCTAACCTAACTTCAATAGTGTAATGTACAGTGCTGCTGATCTGCAATCATATGTAACTCTCTACTCTCTATTCTAACCCAGAAGTAAGTTTAAGCCCAGGGGGAGGGTGATAATACGAAACAGGAGAGTAATATGAAACAAGGATAATTTCTCAAACAACTGCTGCGATTTGTAACTGAAGTAAACATAACCATTTAGGTCTTTATCGGCCACCAGAGAGGTCTGGTACGACGTTATTTACAATATTAAGAGAAGCCACTTTGTTTACTTTCTATTTAAAAAATTTTTTACAAGGTTAGATTCAAAAATTGTTTTCAATCGATAAATCTGATACATTATCTATAGTGTGCGTCGATTACTAACAATATTAAACTTCTAAATGGCAGAGTCAGCTATTTGAAAATATTTCTTTTGCTTTGAGATTCGTTAAGTCATTTGGAAAATAACGATGGGTGGTAAAATGTAAAGAACATTCCTTTGCATTATTTAAATTCATCGTTCTCAATTCAATTTGAACAGATACAATCGCAAAATTGTTTCATCATTTATTACACAAGATTCCCATCGGATCGTGAGAGGACGATACTTCACTGTAAACTTGTTATAATAACACATCGTGATCACAAATTTTCAGTAACGTATCAATTACTCCGTCTTTCTTTCGCCATCCAATCATACGCCACGCAGGAGGCAACAACGTTCCGGTGTACAAATGAACCTCGATTAAACGAATTAACAGCCTGCTCGTGCTGGACACGGTCGTAGACGATTACGAGATAAGTCGCGCCAATTTCGGCGGCTTTCACAACACAGCGGGAATGCTCCGTTAAATCGCCGTCTCGTCGTCACCGCATCGGCCCACATGCCGCATTATCCCATCGCATCCTTTTCCGCCAATCGTCGCTCGTTAAATTGCAAATTAATGCGGAGCCTCCGCCGAAAAACTGATATGCGCGAATTTCGTACATGAGCTCACCGACATTCATCACGATCGACTGGCGCCGATTTACGGACATGTTTTAGCGTTGCCTTGTAATTGGATAAAATCTTTACAGCCTTAGCTTCATTAATAAACAACACGAAGATTATTCGTGAAACTACATTCTGCATCACTAAGGATTTTACATGTAGTATAACCATATAAATGAATGAAAGGAATTTTTTATTTACAATCTATTGATATTGAAAATTACATTTGTTATAATATAAACTGCACACGGAGAAAATATTACAATAAAAATTACATAAAAATTATGTTAAAATTGTATTTTTTATAATATTTTTGTATAGCTGAGACTGTACTTAAATTGTACATATATATTTAACTATATTTAAATTACTCCATAAAGCTGCAGTAATATGCTATAGTATATACTTAATTACTATAGAAATAGTATGTCAGACAATATACTGATATACGATATAAAAAAACATTCAAGTAATTACAATAATTCTGTAATAAAAAGCCAAGAGTGCATAAAATAATAGTCAGTCAGTTGCCTTTACAATGTCGAACGTTGAATCGATATTTTATAGATCGAGTCGTCCGATTTGAAGAAGTAATACGTACCTGCTTTTGAATAATTGCATTTTATCTAATTACAAGCTCCTCATCTAATATGGCTCGGTTCCAGGACGAACAGTTGACTGCCGGTGGTTTTCTCCTCGTCCTGGCGTCGCCGTCTGATCCTGGCAGCCAGACATGGCACGAACAAACTTGGATCGTGCTCGATATTATTTCCGGGTCGAATAAGCCGTATTATATTGCTCGCTATATATCCAACTACTATAGTGATCATCAATCCCATGGGATTATACCACATATGGGAAATGCGATACAAGTAGAAGTATGACGACTTCTCCGATAATGTGCTACAAAAAGTAAGATAGTATAAAGATAACAAACGAATGTATCATGATTCTAAAAATATCGTCTAATAAATATGTTTCTATTTATAAATTGAGCAAAATTTTTTATAATTTAAATATAATTTAGGTTCGTGTATGTTAATTCTTAAATATATATGTATATATATATATATATATATATATATATATATATATATATATATATA